>NC_053024.1:491556300-491811623 GCF_003073215.2 Triticum urartu
CGTCACCACGCCGTCGTGCTGACGGAACTCTTCCCCGACACTTTGCTGGATCGGAGTTCGGGGATCGTCATCGAGCTGAACGTGTGCCAAGAACTCGGAGGTGCCGGAGTAACGGTGCTTGGATCGGTCGAACCGTGAAGACGTACGACTACATCAACCACGTTGTGCTAACGCTTCCGTTGTCGATCTACAAGGTACGTAGATCACACTCTCCCCTCGTTGCTATACATCACCATGATCTTGCGTGTGCGTAGGAATTTTTTTGAAATTACTACGTTCCCCAACAGTGGCATCCGAGCCTAGGTTTTATATGTTGATGTTATATGCACGAGTAGAACACAAGTGAGTTGTGGGCGATATAAGTCATACTGCCTACCAGCATGTCATACTTTGGTTCGGCGGTATTGTTGGATGAAGCGGCCCAGACCGACATTACGCGTACGCTTACGCGAGACCGGTTCTCCCGACGTGCTTTGCACAGAGGTGGCTTGTGGGTGACAGTTTCTCCAACTTTAGTTGAACCAAGTGTGGCTACGCCCGGTCCTTGCGAAGGTTAAAACAGAGTCAAATTGACAAACTATCGTTGTGGTTTTTATGCGTAGGTGAGATTGGTTCTTACTTAAGCCCGTAGTAGCCACGTAAAACTTGCAACAACAAAGTAGAGGACGTCTAACTTGTTTTTGCAGGGCATGTTGTGATGTGATATGGTCAAAACGTGATGAGATATAAGTTGTTGTATGAGATGATCATGTTTTGTTAAAGTTATCGGCAACTGGCAAAAGCCTTATGGTTGTCTCTTTATTGCATAAGATGCAAGCGCCAAATAATTGCTTTACTTTATCGCTATGCGATAGCAATAGTTGCAAGAGCAATAGTTGGCGAGACGACCGTGTGACGACACATTGATATAGATCAAGATGATGGAGATCATGGTGTCATGCCGGTGACGATAGAGATCATGACAGTACTTTGGAGATGGAGATCAAAGGCGCAAGATGATGATGGCCATATCATGTCACATATTTTGATTGCATATGATGTTTATCTTTTATACATCTTATTTTGCTTAGTTTGACGATAGCATTATAAGATGATCTCTCACTAAATTATCAAGAAGTGTTCTCCCTGAGTATGCACCGTTGCCAAAGTTCGTCGTGCCCAGACACCACGTGATGATCGGGTGTGATAAGCTCTACGTCCATCTACAACGGGTGCAAAACAGTTGCACACGCGGAATACTCGGGTTATACTTGACGAGCCTAGCATATGCAGATATGGCCTCGGAACACGGAGACCGAAAGGTCGAGCGTGAATCATATAGTAGATATGATCAACATAGTGATGTTCACCAATGAAACTACTCCATCTCACGTGATGATCGGTTATGGTTTAGTTGATTTGGATCACGTGATCACTTAGAGGATTAGAGGGATGTCTATCTAAGTGGGAGTTCTTAAGTAATATGATTAATTGAACTTTAATTTATCATGAACTTAGTCCTGGTAGTATTAGCATATCTATGTTGTAGATCAATAGCTCGCGTTGTTGCTTTCATATGTTTATTTTGATGTGTTCCTAGAGAAAATTGTGTTGAAAGATGTTAGTAGCAATGATGCGGATTGGATCCGTGATCTGAGGTTTATCCTCATTGCTGCACAGAAGAATTATGTCCTTGATGCACCGCTAGGTGACAGACCTATTGCAGGAGCAGATGCAGACGTTATGAACGTTTGGCTAGCTCAATATGATGACTACTTGATAGTTTAGTGCACCATGCTTAATGGCTTAGAATCGGGACTTCAAAGACGTTTTGAACGTCATGGACCATATGAGATGTTCCAGGAGTTGAAGTTAATATTTCAAGCAAATACCCGAGTTGAGAGATATGAAGTCCCCAACAAGTTCTATAGCTAAAAGATGGAGGAGAATCGCTCAACTAGTGAGCATGTGCTCAGATTGTCTGGGTACTACAATCGCTTGAATCAAGTGGGAGTTAATCTTCCAGATAAGATAGTGATTGACAGAATTATCTAGTCACCATCACCAAGTTAGTAGAACTTCGTGATGAACCATAATATGCAAGGGATAACGGAAACAACTCCCAAGCTCTTCGTGATGCTGAAATCAACGAAGGTAGAAATCAAGAAAAACATCAAGTGTTGATGGTTGACAAGACCACTAGTTTCAAGAAAAGGGCAAAGGGAAGAAGGGGAACTTCAAGAAGAACGGCAAGCAAGTTGCTTCTCAAGTGAAGAAGCCCAAGTCTGATCCTAAGCCTAAGACTAAGTGCTTCTACTGCAAAGGGACTGGTCACTGGAAGCGGAACTACCCCAAGTGATTGGCGGATAAGAAGGATGGCAAAGTGAACATAAGTATATTTGATATACATGTTATTGATGTGTACTATACTAGTGTTTGTAGCAACCCCTCAGTATTTGATACTGGATCAGTTGCTAAGAGTAGTAACTCAAAACGGGAGTTGCAGAATGAACAGAGACTAGTTAAGGGTGAAGTGACGATGTGTGTTGGAAGTGGTTCCAAGATTGATATGATCATCATCGCACACTCCCTATACTTTCGGGATTAGTGTTGAACCTAAATAAGTGTTATTTGGTGTTTGCGTTGAGCATGAATATGATTTGATCATGTTTATTGTAATACGGTTATTCATTTAAGTAAAAGAATAAATTGTTGTTCTGTTTACATGAATAAAACCTTATATGGTTACACACCCAATGAAAATAGTTCATTGGATCTCGATCTTAATGATACACATAATCATAATATTGAAACCAAAAGATGCAAAGTTAATAATGATAGTGCAACTTATTTGTAGCACTGCCGTTTAGGTCATATTGGTGTAAAGCGCATGAAGAAACTCCATGCTGATGGAATTTTGGAATCACTTGATTATGAATCACTTGATGCTTGCGAACCATGCCTCATGGGCAAGATGACTAAGACTCCGTTCTCCGGAGCGAGCAATTGACTTATTGGAAATAATACATACTTATGTATGCGGTCCAATGAGTGTTAAGGCTCACGGCAAGTATCGTTATTTTCTGAACTTCATAGACGATTTGAGCAGATATAGGTATATCTACTTGATGAAACATAAGTCTGAAACATTTGAAAAGTTCAAAGAATTTCAGAGTGAAGTGGAAAATCATCGTGACAAGAAAATAAAAGTTTCTACGATATGATCGCAGAAGTAAAATATTTGAGTTACGAGTTTGGTCTTCAATTAAAACAATGTGGAATAGTTTCACAAACTCATGCCACCTGGAACACCACAGCATAATGGTGTGTCCGAATGTCATAACCGTACTTTATTAGATATGGTGCAATCTATGATGTCTCTTACCGATCTACCACTATCGTTTTGGGGTTATGCATTAGAGACAACTGCATTCACGTTAAATAGGGCACCATCTAAGTCCGTTGAGACGACACAATCTGAACTGTGGTTTGGCAAGAAACCAAAGTTGTCGTTTCTTAAAGTTTGGGGTTGTGATATGAAAAAGTTTCATCCTAATAAGCTCAAACCCAAATCGGAGAAATATGTCTTCATAGGATACCCAAAGGAGACTGTTGGGTACACCTTCTATCACAAATCCGAAGGCAAGACTTTTGTTGCTAAATTTGGAGTTTTTCTAGAGAAGGAGTTTCTCTCGAAAGAAGTGAGTGGGAGGAAAGTAGAACTTGATGAGGTAACTGTACCTGCTCCCTTATTGGAAAGTAGTTCATCACAGAAATCTATTCCTGTGACTACTGAACCAATTAGTGAGGAAGCTAATGATGATGATCATGTAACTTCAGATCAAGTTACTACCAAATCTCGTAGGTAAACCAGAGTGAGATCCGCACCAGAGTGGTACGGTAATCCTGTTCTGGAAGTCATGTTACTAGACCATGACAAACTTGCGAACTATGAGGAAGCGATGTTGAGCCCAGATTCCGCGAAATGGTTTGAGGCCATGAAATCTGAGATATGATCCATGTATGAGAACAAAGTATGGACTTTGATGGATTTGCCCGATGATCGGCAAGCCATAGAAAATAAATGGATCTTCAAGAGGAATACGGACGCTGATAGTAGTATTACTATCTACAAAGCTAGAATTGTCGCAAAAGGTTTTCAACAAGTTCAAGGTGTTGACTACGATGAGATTTTCTCACTCGTATCTATACTTAAGTCTGTCCGAATCATGTTAGCAATTGCCGCATTTTATGAAACCTGGCAAATGGATAAAAAAAACTGCATTCCTTAATAGATTTATTAAAGAAGAGTTGTATATGATACAACCAGAAGGTTTTGTCAATCCTAAAGGTGCTAACAAAATATGCAAGCTCCAGCGATCCATCTATGGACTGGTGCAAGCATCTCGGAGTTGGAATATACGCTTTGATAAGTTGATCAAAGCATATAAGTTTTATACAGACTTGCGGTGAAGCTTGTATTTACAAGAAAGTGAGTGGGAGCACTACATCATTTCTGATAAGTATATGTGTATGACATATTGTAGATCGGAAATAATGTAGAATTATTCTGCAAAGCATAAAGGAGTGTTTGAAAGGAGTTTTTCAAAGAAAGACCTCGGTAAAGCTGCTTACATATTGAGTATCAAGATCTATAGAGATAGATCAAGACGCTTGATAAGTTTTTCAATGAGTACATACCTTGACAAGATTTTGAAGTAGTTCAAAATGAAACAGTCAAAGAAAAAGTTTCTTGCCTGTGTTACAAGGTGTGAAGTTGAGTAAGACTCAAAGCCCGACCACGGCAGAAGATAGAAAGAGAATGAAAGTCATTCCCTATGCCTCAGCCATAGGTTCTATAAAGTGTGCCATGCTGTGTACCAGATCTATTGTATACCCTACACTGTGTTAAGCAAGGGAGTACAATAGTGATCTAAGAGTAGATCACTGGACAGCGGTCAAAATTATCCTTAGTGGAATAAGGAAATATTTCTCAATTATGGAGGTGACAAAAAGGTTCGTCGTAAAAAGTTACGTCGATGCAAGTTTTTGACACAGATCTGGATGACTCTAAGTCTCGATCTAGATACATATTGAAAGTGGGAGCAATAAGCTAGAGTAGCTTCGTGCAGAGCATTGTTGACATAGAAATTCGCAAAATACTTACGGATCTGAATGTGACAGACCCGTTGACTAAAATTATCTCACAAGCAAAACATGATCACACCTTAGTACTCTTTGGATGTTAATCACATAGCGATGTGAACTAGATTATTGACTCTAGTAAACCCTTTGGGTGTTTATCACATATCGATGTGAACTATGGGTGTTAATCACATGGTGATGTGAACTATTGCTGTTAAATCACATGGCGATGTGAACTAGATTATTGACTCTAGTGCAAGTGGGAGACTGAAGGAAATATGCCCTAGAGGCAATAATAAAGTTATTATTTATTTCCTTATATCATGATAAATGTTTGTTATTCATGCTAGAATTGTATTAACCGGAAACATAATACATGTGTGAATACATAGACAAACAGAGTGTCACTAGTATGCCTCTACTTGACTAGCTCGTTAATCAAAGATGGTTATGTTTCCTAACCATGAACAATGAGTTGTTATTTGATTAACGGGATCACATCATTAAGTGAATGATCTGATTGACATGACCCATTCCATTAGCTTAGCACCCGATCGTTTAGTATGTTGCTATTGCTTTCTTCATGACTTATACATGTTCCTATAACTATGAGATTATGCAACTCCCGTTTACCGGAGGAACACTTTTGGTACTACCAAACGTCACAACGTAACTGGGTGATTATAAAGGAGTACTACAGGTGTCTCCAAAGGTACATGTTGGGTTGGCGTATTTCGAGATTAGGTTTTGTCACTCCGATTGTCGGAGAGGTATCTTTGGGGCCTCTCGGTAATGCACATCACTTAAGCCTCGCAAGCATTGCAACTAAATGAGTTAGTTGCGGGATGATGTATTACAGAACGAGTAAAGAGACTTTCCGGCAACGAGATTGAACTAGGTATTGGAATACCGACGATCGAATCTCGGGCAAGTAACATACCGATGACAAAGGGAACGACGTATGTTGTTATGCGGTCTGACCGATAAAGATCTTCGTAGAATATGTAGGAGCCAATATGGGCATCCAGGTCCCGCTATTGGTTATTGACCGGAGACATGTCTCGGTCATGTCTACATTGTTCTCGAACCCGTAGGGTCCGCACGCTTAAGGTTTCGATGATAGTTATATTATGAGTTTATGAGTTTTGATGTACCGAAGGAGCTCGGAGTCCCGGATGAGATCGGGGACATGACGAGGAGTCTCGAAATGGTCGAGACATAAAGATTGATATATTGGAAGCCTATGTTTGGATATCGGAAGTGTTCCGGGTGAAATCGGGATTTTACCGGAGTACCGGGAGGTTACCGGAACCCCCCGGGAACCATATGGGCCTTAGTGGGCTTTAGTGGAAAGGAGAAAGGGGCAGCCCAAGGTGGGCTGCGCGCCTCCCCCCTCCCCTAGTCCTATTACGACTAGGAGAGGTGGCCGTCCCCCTCTCTCTCTTCCCCCCCCCCCCCCCGAGGAATCCTATTCCAACTAGGATTGGGGGGGAATCCTACTCCCGGAGGGAGTAGGACTCTCCTGGCGCGCCCCTTGTGGCCGGCCAGCCTCCCCCCTTTTGGTCCTTTATATACTGAGGTAGAGGCACCCTAGAACACACAAGTTGATCTTCATGATCGTTGCTTAGCCGTGTGCGGTGCCCCCCTCCACCATATTCCACCTCGGTCATATTGTGGCGGTGCTTAGGCGAAGCCCTGCAGCAGTAGTACATCAAGATCGTCACCACGTCGTCGTGCTGACGGAACTCTTCCCCGACACTTTGCTGGATCGGAGTCCGGGGATCGTCATCGAGCTGAACGTGTGCCAAGAACTCGGAGGTGCCGGAGTAACGGTGCTTGGATCGGTCGAACCGTGAAGATGTACGACTACATCAACCACGTTGTGCTAACGCTTCCGTTGTCGATCTACAAGGTACGTAGATCACACTCTCCCCTCGTTGCTATACATCACCATGATCTTGCGTGTGCGTAGGAATTTTTTTGAAATTACTACGTTCCCCAACACGATCGTCGGTATCATCATACCTAGTTCAATCTCATTACCGGCAAGTCTCTTTACTCATTCTGTAATGCATCATCCCGTAACTAATTCATTAGTCACATTGCTTGCAAGGCTTATAGTGATGTGCATTGCCGAGAGGGCCCAAAGATACCTCTCCGACAATCGGAGTGACAAATCCTAATCTCGATCTATGCCAACTCAACAAACACCATCGTAGACACCTGTAGATCATGTTTATAATCACCCAGTTACGTTCTGACGTTTGATAGCACACTAAGTGTTCCTCCGGTATTCGGGAGTTGCATAATCTCATAGTCATACCAACATGTATAAGTCATGAAGAAAGCAATAACAATAAACTAAACGATCATAGTGTTAAGCTAACGGATGGGTCTTGTCCATCACATCATTCTCTAATGATGCGATCCCGTTCATCAAATGACAACACATGTCTATAGTCAGGAAACTTAACCATCTTTCATTAATGAGCTAGTCAAGTAGAGGCATACTAGGGACACTCTGTTTGTCTATATATTCACACATGTACTAGGTTTCCGGTTAATACAATTCTAGAATGAATAATAAACATTTATCATGATATAAGGAAATATAAATAACAACTTTATTATTGCCTCTATGGCATATTTCCTTCACCTATCTAATTCTATGCATACCTAATTAACTGCCAACCAAATCAATTTTATTATTTGTCTAATTGGGGGGAAATCCCACTTCAAATTATCTGTAGGCACAACTAATTGTCTACCTAATTAATTTATTGTATTAATGACTTGTTTCCAAATTGATTCATCAGGAAAATATTTCCTATTTAAATGGACCTAATTAATAGTATATTCTATAGCTAATTAATTACATTAATGATTTGATTTCCAAATTGATTCAACGCTCCATTTCTAAAATATTTTCGCATGAATGGCTGTTATGAACGACAACTATGTAAATATTACCTTTGATGATAGAGATATTACACATTTAACGCGCCTCTTATATTGTTGCTAGAGACGCTTTTGCAGCGGATTCATTTTTGTAAGGCCTAACGATTATTGTAGGACATTGATGTCTACTACACAACCTTCTTCTTATAGACGTTGTTGGGCCTCCAAATGCAGAGATTTGTAGGACAGTAGCAAATTTCCCTCAAGTGGATGGCCTAAGGTTTATCAATCCATAGGAGGCGTAGGATGAAGATGGTCTCTCTCAAGCAACCCTGCAACCAAATAACAAAGAGTCTCTTGTGTCCCCAACACACCCAATACAATGGTAAATTGTATAGGTGCACTAGTTTGGCGAAGAGATGGTGATACAAGTGGTATATGGATGGTAGATAAAGTTATTTGTAATCTGAAATTATAAAAACAGCAAGGTAACAAGTGATAAAAGTGAGCGTAAACGGTATTGCAATGCTAGGAAACAAGGCCTAGGGTTCATACTTTCGCTAGTGTAAGTCCTCTCAACAAGCAATCGAACAGCGACTGCTCAAGCAGAAGGACCGATGCAGCAAAAGATTATTGGAACTACGGATACAACACCAACTAGGAATCAAGCTTGCCGTTCAAGGTGAAACAATAAGACAAGGAAGATCGACATATATAAGCTTAGCTCATCGTCGAAAGTTGTGCTCCGGGAAGAAGGACCAGGTAGCACAGTTAAAAGTTTGTACGATAATGATATAGTCGATAAGGCTAGGAATGACTTGAAGGATTATTAAACTCGTAAGCAACAAGAATTACTTAGAGTTATTGAATCGGAGTGCGGAATCGATTCACTTATCGGTGTTCTCGAGTAACTAATAACTCAGAACCTGGGGGGTCCGAGATCAGTGAGAAGCAATACTAGATGAAGACTCGCAGGAAGCAACACAGTTCTCGAGATACCAGAGGTTAATACTCGAGGAAGATCAAAAATAGAGGTTGCGGAGATGTATCGATCAACAAAAGACAAGTGGTTTAACTTGTGTGAGAAATGGAATCAAGGAGAAAATGTGGTCGGGACCACGATTGCAAATGATCAATACATAGATACCAGATGATTTCATATCAAGGAAATAGTTATTATTACAAGAAGCTTCTATGATAGGATATACATCGTGTCCATGGGCATGAACACAAAGTTCAAGGTCGACTCCCACTTCTTTAATGCATAACCTTTCATTCACTTCTCGCCTTCAACGAAGTTGTGGTGTTGAAATTTTATCTGTCATAACACTAGTAGAGTATGACCCGTAGTAGTTTCCGGGTTCACACAGATTAGAAAAAGGCATATGTCCAACCCATCGGGGCCTCTTAGGAACATATACCACAAACTTCAGGAGTAATTATCACCAGCTCGAAAGTAGAGCATGGTTGACAAAGCAGAGGATACAATTTACCAAAGGCATTATATACCCGTGGAAAGGCTCACAAGGTTATTGAATATGAAGTACGATGTCGGATGAAATCCAACAATGGATCGGGCGATCCACAACGGAGCTAATGTGAGTATCGGTACTCAATCAGAGGAAGAAAGAATGCACGGGCATCATATTATAGAACATCTGAATAATTAGATGCTTAGATAACAAAGAAATTATGATTTCCAAAACAAAGGATCAGAAGCAGACGCTCTGATCAAGGATGGATAAGTTGGATAGACCAGAGGCACAATTGTCGACAAATAGTTTGGTCGAGAACCAGCTCATGTTCAAAATGACGTCTGAGCCGGAAAGATAATTTAGAAGGGTTGATAGATGATTGTGTGCATTCGCACACATGTTGAATCAATAGGATCAAAATGACGGTGTCAAAAGATACTAGTGAATATTGCTAGTGATATGTGAGCATCCATAATGTAAGCATACAAGTATTTGCACAACAATAGTTTGAAGAGGATGCTCAGAAGGCCGGATAGTATTTCAGAGTATATTATGAAGCATACGAACAACTGGGGACGAACAGATACTCAATAAGTGCGAGGAATTTTCAATAGGGGTATTCATGTGGTAAAGAACTGCAAGGCAGTAAGCTTAAAGGATTTTCGGAACAACGAAGAGCAATTTAGGGCATCTTGTACTAACAAGAGCAACTGAGGATGAAGGTATGAACGATAATTGTAGGTAGTTATCCATAAGGGTATATCGGTGGTAGGGGATTGTAAAGTCGGTGGGCACAAGGGTCTCGGGAAAACCTCAGAGAGTATCTTCGGAATCTTCTGGTGTAGCCGGCAATCATCTGGATTGAAGGGGTTCTCCAGGAGAAAGTATTTTCGAGAACCTAAAATTAGATTTTTAGTAAATTCATTAAACCTGAATAGAAAAGAGATCAGAGTCCCAGAGTATAGGTCGAGGAATAAAAGATCCTACTACCACCCAATGGCGATGTGGGCCCGTAAGCCACATAGCCATGTTAGTAAAAGTTTTTCAATGACTAGACTCAACTTTGGCCAAGGAGTGTGGAAGGGGATTCCTACAAGCAGTCGGCTCTGATACCAACTTGTGACGCCCCCGATTCAATCGTACACTAATCATGCACACAAATGTGTATGATCAAGATCAGGGACTCATGGGAAGATATCACAACACAACTCTAAAACATAAATAAGTCATACAAGCATCATAATACAAGCCAGGGGCCTCAAGGGCTCGAATACAAGTGCTCGATCATAGACGAGTCAGCGGAAGCAACAATATCTGAGTACAGACATAAGTAAACAAGTTTGCCTTAAGAAGGCTAGCACAAACTGGGATACAGATCGAAAGAGGCCGCAGGCCTCCTGCCTGGGATCCTCCTAAACTACTCCTGGTTGTCGTCTGCAACTTGAACGTAGTAGTAGGCACCTCCGGTGTAGTAGGAGTCGTCGTCGACGATGGCGTCAGGCTCCTGGGCTCCAGCATCTGGTTGCGACAACCAGGTAGAAGGGAAAGGGGGAAAAGAGGGAGAAAAGCAACCGTGAGTACTCATCCAAAGTACTCGCAAGTAAGGATCTACACTACATATGCATGGGTATATGTGTAAAGGGGCTATATCGGTGGACTGAACTGCAGAATGCCAGAATAAGAGGGGGATAGCTAGTCATGTCGAAGACTACGCTTCTGGAAGCCTTCATCTTGCAGCATGTAGAAGAGAGTAGATGGTAAGTTCACCAAGTAGCATTGCATAGCATAAACCTACCGGGCGATCCTCCCCTCGTCGCCCTGTGTGAGAGCGATCACCGGATTATATCTGGCACTTGGAAGGGTGTGTTTTATTAAGTATCCGGTTCTAGTTGTCATAAGGTCAAGGTACAACTCCGGGTCGTCCTGTTACCGAGGATCACGGCTATTCGAATAGATAAACTTCCCTGCAGGGGTGCACCAACATAACCCAACACGCTCGATCCCATTTGGCCGGACACACTTTCCTGGGTCATGCCCGGCCTCAAAAGATCAACACGTCGCAGCCCCACCTAGGCACAACAGAGAGGTCAGCACGCCGGTCTAAATCCTATGGCGCAGGGGTCTGGGCCCATCGCCCATTGCACACCTGCAAGTTGCGTACGCGGCCGGAAGCAGACCTAGCCTAGCAGGCGTTCCAGTCCAATCCGACGCGCGCCGCTCAATCGCTGACGTTAAGAAGGCTTCAGCTGATACCACGACGTCGAGTGCCCATAACTGTTCCCGCGTAGTTGGTTAGTGCGTATAGGCCAGTGGCCAGACTCAGATCAAATACCAAGATCTCGTTAAGCGTGTTATTTTGAAGTAAGCGCTAACGCCGACCAGGGCCAGGCCCACCTCTCTCCTAGGTGGTCTCAACCTGCCCTGTCGCTTCGCCATAAGGTAACAGTCGGGGGCCGTCGGGAACCCAGGCCCACCTCTATCGGGATGGAGCCACCTGCCCCTTCAGCGCCCATCTCCGAACAGTATCATAAGTAATGTAACAGTATAAAGTATATAGCATATGCCCGTGATCACCTCCCGAAGTGATCACGGCCCAGTAGTATAGCATGGCAGACGGACAAGAGTGTAGGGCCACTGATGGAACACTAGCATCCTATACTAAGCATTAGGATAGCAGGTAAAGGTATCAACAATTGTAGCAACAATGACAGGCTATGCAGCAGAATAGGATTAACCGAAAGCAGTAACATGCTACACTACTCTAATGCAAGCAGTAGAGAGAAGGAATAGGCGATATCTGGTGATCAAGGGGGGGGCTTGCCTGATTGCTCTGGCAAGAAGGAGGGGTCGTCAACACCGTAGTCATACTGGGTAGCAGCGGCGTCGGTCTCGGTGTCTAGCGAGAGAAGAGGGGCAAGAAACAATAAATACAATGCAAACAAATGCATGACGATGCATGACATGACAAAGCGTGATGCTAGGTGTGCCCAATCACGGTAGTAGGTGATACCGGCAAAGGGGGGACATTCGGGAAAGTATTCCCGGTGTTTCGCGTTTTCGGACAGATGAACCGGAGGGGGAAAGTTGCGAGTTCGATATGTTAGGGATGTGTGGCGGACGAACGGGCTGCGTATCCGAAT
The DNA here is from genome assembly GCF_003073215.2 of Triticum urartu. Classification (NCBI taxonomy): domain Eukaryota; kingdom Viridiplantae; phylum Streptophyta; class Magnoliopsida; order Poales; family Poaceae; genus Triticum; species Triticum urartu. The sequence goes on from NC_053024.1 coordinate 491,568,938, forward strand.
TCGTCTCGCCATTCTGAGCGACTTTCATGTACAAAGTATTTTCATCTGAGTTACGGATTATTTTATATTAAATTTTAAAGATTTAATTCATTTTTAGAATTAATAGAATTAATTTAATTATAAAATGTAATTCTGACGTCAGCATGATGTCACGGTGATGTCAGCAGTCAACTAGTCAGTTGACCTAGTCAAACTGACGTGTGGGTCCCATTCGTCATTGTCTCAGACTAACTAAACATGTTAATTAGGCTAACTAAGTGATTAGGTTAATTCATTTTAATTAGATTAGTTAAACATGATTAATTAACTTAATTAACTCATTAATTAATTAATTACTAATTTATTTATTTTAACTTTTTCTTTAAAATGGTTCTGGGGGTGGGGGCCCCCTTGTCACAGGGCCAGAAAACTCTAAGTTGTTTTAATTTGCTAACTTAACAGTGGGGGTCCATGTCAGTTGCCCAATCAAACTAATTAAACCATCAATTTAACCTAAGCTAATTAGCCCTAATTAAACAAGGGCCATGACCATCGTGATGGACAGAGTCAGCGGCGAGCGCGGGGGTGCGCGAGCAGGCTAAGGGTCCAGTGACGCGGGGCACGCGTGGACAAGTGCATCTGGGAGCGCGGTGAGGAGCTGGGCACGGCCACAAGCAGCAGCAGCCGGCGGCAACGGCACCGGTGGCAAGAGGTAGCAGCAGTAACGCAGCAGGAGAGCAGCCGAAGCGGATGCGGACGACAACAGGCGCGACACAGGCGCAGTCACGCACGGGCGGTAGTGTGCAGGGTCGTCGCGGGCGGGTGCGGACGGGCACCGGGCCCGGCGGTTGCAGGCTGCAGCGAGCGGGGCGAACAGGGGGCGCAGGCGGAGCGCATGGCGAACACGAGGGGCGGAGCCCCGGGGCGGCCACGACGGAGCAGGGAGGCGCGGTGGTCGGTGTGCGACAGAGGAGAGACGGAGGGGGTTCCTCACCCTACGTTGCAGGGGATCGGGCGGCGAGGGTCGATGGTGCTCGTTGGGGAGGAGGATGGGGACGAGCGACGGAGACGGGGAGCGGTCCGACGACGATGTGGCGGGGCGTCAGGGATCGACGATGGAGAGGACGACGGCGATGGCGTAGACGAGCGGCGAGGGGCCCCGACGGGCGGTGTCAGAGGCGATGGGGAACGTCGTCGAGGGAGGTTTCATCCCCGATTCAGATCTGGATCGGGGGAGAGGGGAGGAGGGACGTGGGGAGCGAGTGGGGGAGTGGGTGCGATGGGCTAGGGTTTCCCGTCGGTGGGGGAGGTTATGGGGACTGAGGGAGCGGCCCGGGCCTGGTGGGCCGGCTGGGCGGCCTGGTGGCCTGCCGGGCCAAAGGCCAGTGAGGGGGTCCTTTTTCATTTTTGTTTTATCTTTTACCTTTTTTATTTTCTTTTCTTTTCTATTTTAATTTTATTTCCCAAATTGTTTTAGTTTGGTAAAATATTCAATTAGCACCTGACATTGTAACATTAATTATACCACTGCCACAATAACTTTGGCACCTAGCTAAAATAGTTTAGTATTTTGTAAAATATATTAGAAGTATAACTAATTATTTTGCTGTTGTTTTAATCACTTTAGGGTATTTCATTATTTTATAAAGATGTTGTTTCTCCACCAATAATATCCATGATTTATTTGTCACATTAAGAACATCTTAGTTTTGAATTTTGAAAACTTTATTTGTTTGACTTGATTTTAAATTTGAAATTTGAACGGGATTTGAATCATCGCAAGATTAACAATAGTAATCGTGGTGATGTGGCATCATTAGTGGAGGGTTACTGTAGCGTAACTATCCGGGTGTCGCAGTAGCTTTTTTTTGCTTTTTTGTGTGAAATGAAATAATCGTGTACTGCAATCATGTCTGACAATGTCTGTCTAAGGACCCCTATATGTCGAACATGATTATTGTTTAACCACTAGAATATCTATGCCCCGGTTGCGACGCATGAGCATTGTTAACCTTGTAGTTGTTATGATATTTTTATATGTGGAAACAAAATCATGTCGAGGAGACCGAAGGAGGGTCAAAAGCTCTACCGAACCCTAGCAACCTCCACACTCAAACTCTCCACCACCGTTGCTTTCTCCCCTCTTCCCCCCGCTCTGATCCAGCCGTCCCGTGACTCTGCCCCATTTGATAGGTGGTGGCGAGGGTGAATGTCTTTCTAGAGATCGATATGGTGGTGGGTTTGCTGTAAAAAGTGGTGGGGTTTTCTCCTTTGGTGGTGCGACCCGCAAAAGTCCTCTTCTAGGATGGCAGCCATTACACATAGGCGGTGGGTAGCGTTTCGGCCATGTGGACGGTGGCGACTAGGGTCAATCTCTTTCCAGATATCGATATGGGGTTGGGCCCGCTACCAAAAGAGTGTTGTGGTTTTCTTCTCTAGTGTTGTAGTGATACGCGAAAGTCCTCTTCTAGGGCGGCAACCATTGGCACAAAGGTGGTGTGAAGCATTTCGGCCGTGTGGATAGTGGCGGCAAGGGTGGGTCTCCTTTTAGAGATCAAGATGGTGCTGGCCCGCTAGCAGAAGAGTGGTGGGTTTTTCTTCTCTGGTGGTTTAACAACCTACAAAAGTCCTCTCCTAGGCCCACATCAATTTGCACACATGCGGTGGGCATTGTTTTACCATATGGACAATCGAGGTGAGGGTCAATCTTCTTCCATAGATTGAGATGGTGGTGGGCCCACTACCAAAGACCGGTGGAGTTTTCTTCCCTGGTGGTGTAACAACACACTAAAGTCTTCTTGTAGGGCGGCAGGCATTGGCACACAGACGGGTGGGCAACTTTTGAGCCATGCGGATGGTGGGGCGTCACATAATTGTGTCATGGTAGCAACCAGTGTGGATAATAGGGGTGTCATAGGTGGCAGTTCGACAGCGCCGCTCGAGCATGCTATGTCAAACCATTACTATCTCTTCACTCACCGGAACCAATGGATATAATTCAACGCTTACCATGTAGGTTAGCCATGTTTGCTAACCATCACTATACATTAGTGAAATCTTCCATGCTACATGGAAACATTTTTTTGATTTTAAGAACCATTACTACAAGGTAGTCGTTAACCATGTTAAGATAATTTTGTGCACAAAAACGATCTTCTTTGGAAGGACCGCTGGCTTACGGATAAGGTGACGCTTTGTCCGAGTAGGAATGACTAAGTATAGCGTGACTGCATAATGCATGGCAATGATTTGTGACTATCATTGTAGACTCTTAGTCGTGTCGCTGGAGCATGCACGCTGCAATCAAGTAGTGGTGATTTGTCTTCTCCCCAGTTCATCGACAAGGCCCGGACTGTTGAATGTCTGATGACATAATTAGGTTAGATGTCGACATTGTTTTTTTAAGATCTAGGATGATTAGTACATGATCCAGAGGACTTTTCGTGGTGGCATGTGAGGACCATCTTCAATGGACATCCTGGCAGATTCAGACAAAGTCATGGGTGACGCAACTCTTTGACGACAATGGCGCAATCGCGTAGCTTGTTGAAGGTTTGGCGTGAAAGAATGGTGACATTTCATAGGTTCCTTTTTTTTCATCTTTGTCATGGATATGTCATTTGTTATCCACTCCATGTACGCATGATGCTCCGACCTCGTTGTCTTGCATGTATCTTCTATATTTAAATTGCTAGCTCTCTACTAACATATTTCTATTAACATGCACATATGCCATCTCAGCGTGCAAATATGCATGAAAAATGCCAATCTCAACATGTAAATACGCAGTCACTTCAGTGTCATCCGATAAAAACAAGCAAATATGCATGAGAAAAGACTCAACTCGATAATTAAATATGGTAAATCATATGTATTTCAAACTCCAGTTCTTATATTTTAATTTAATTAATATTTCACACAACTAAATCTATTAAAAATGTCATATTTGAAATTTGACTTCTTATTTTATCAACTCAATAATTAAACATAGTAAACCATGTGTATTTCAAATTTTAGTTCTCACATCATAATTTAAATTATTTCATACAATTAAATTAACTTAAAACTTTTGTTCCATACAAATAAATCAATCAAAATACATTCCCATCAGTTTTCACTGTGACACGTGGGGTATCATCTAGTTTGTAATAAAACCATAGATGCATCTAAGAATGCAAGGATAAGGAAAAATAAGAAGTTTCTGCCAAATAAAAAAGAAAATTAAGAAGAAAAGGAAAACATAACAAGAGGGGAGGAGCAGTGGGCGCTAAATAAAGAAAAGGGGACGGCCCATGTGGCCAGGTTTGGGCGCTAGGGTTTGCAGCGGACGGGCAGAGAGGAGGGCCGTCCGTAGCAAAGCCCCAACGGCCACCGTGTGTTGTTTGTTGGAGAGGCCCTAGTCTGTTCCCTCCGCCGCCGCCGAGCCAGTCCATTCCCCTTCTTCCCACTCCCACTCCTCCCACTTCTTCTTCCGCCATCTATCTTGCCGGAGGGCACTTCGTCTCCGTCTCCCTCTCGTGTTTGTCCATGAATCCGGTTCCGACTGCAACCTGATTCTTGGACCTCACCCCTCCTCTCATCTCAATAAATACCAATAGCACTCCTCCCTAGGAGTACGCCTGTGTGAGATACCACAAGATCCACCATGTCGCTCAAATCCTATCACGAAGAATCACTGCGTCCTCCGGCCACGGAAGATGCGGCGGCGGCGGCGACGACGACTAAGTGGGACTGGGCGGAAGTCCTCCTCGACCACGTCGCTTACATGGTCGACAAGAAAAACCATACTTCCGCCCCCCTTCGCTTCAAGAGGAACCTCGACGGCAAGGAGGTGGATGTGCAGGTCACCTTCTGCTTCGCCAAGCCGCCTCGCGTCTCCCATTTCTGCTGCCACGCCTACTTCACCGACGACCACGGAGAAGAAGACACCTGCTTGTTCTTCCGCGAGCCTTTCGTGTTCGCCACGGACGGTAACCTTGCCCTCATCACCCTCTGCATCGGGCTCGGCCGTCCCTCCCCCTTCGATACCAAGAAGTGCAAATACGAATACCTCGTCTACCAGGCGGCATCCTCACCAGAGGGGAAGCCGGGACTCACCCGGATCCCGAAATTCCCTGCCCACATGTTGCCGACAACGGGATCCGACTGCATCCCTTCCCGTGCGATTGGTCTCGTGCGTTACCGCAGCAACATTTCCACCCATGCTCACCCCCACAAAGCCCCCTTCACGCCCCCGGCTCCCATCCTCAGCCCTGCCGTCGCTCTTGCCCGCCCCCAAAGTTTCCCCTTTACGCCCCCCACCTCCATCCTCAGCCCCTCCGTCACCGCCTATTCAGACGCCCTGGCCAAGGGTGATGCTTGCGATGCCTACAGAATCGCAGCTCTTGCCTACGACTACTTCCATGATTCTAGCAATAGCCCATATGGTCCATACTACATATGCACCTATGACTCCAAGGCCGAGGATTGGATCCGCAAGCCAGCTGCTATTCCACAGCCGCCGCTACCATCCGACTACATCTGTGACATCGACATGGTCATCACCATCGGTGGCTCCAGCCGTGGCATCATGGGCTGGGTCGACCTCTGGAATGGCATGCTCCTCTCTGACGTGCTCGCAGACCACAAACCCTGCAGACCACTCCGCTATGTCACCCTTCCAAAGCCGACGCAGCCGCAAAATTGGCTGCCTCTTGCCGTTGACATTGGATGCAACTGTCGGGACATTGTCCTTGTCAAAGAGACTGGCATCATCAGGTTCGTCGACCTACAGGTCCACGCCGACCCCAGCATCCCTTGCTCACAAACCCCTTGTGGCTGGACGGTGCTCACATGGACCTTGGAGGGGTTCCACGAGGGTTTGGATTTGGAAACCCTGGGTGATTTGCATTTCCAGCCGGAGCTCGAACTCCATTCTAGTGATATCTCTGGCTACAAGTTGCCCCAGTCTCTCTTTGTTTCCAACCCCATTCTCAGCTCCAACACAGATGGCGTCTTGTACCTCAGGACAAATGCGAGCAGTGCAACTAACAGGAACTCGCAAGTGATTGCTGTTGACATCAAACATAAGATGCTGCTGGATGTGAAGGAATTTGATATGCAAAGACCAAACAACTACATGCGCACTAGCATCTCCAGCTATCTAAAGCCCCCAGGTATCGTACTATCACCTCCCCGTTAATAATAATAAATATACATTGATATGCCTTCTCAAATTCGTTCAAGATGTAGACCATGACATGAGTTTAGACTAGCCACAGTGGGAGTAACTTCAGCAGTAACATCGAGTCCAACTCAGCAAATTTGCTTATGTGGCAATGAGTTAATGAGGAGAGAGGTAGTTGTAGTAACTTAGCTAGTTACTGTAACATCACATGTCCCAATGCAATATGAGTCTATAACCTAATAAATGAATCGTTGCATGTTACCACAGTTAAGTTACTACCCACTATGAAGATAGTAACATAGTCTAGGGATATGTGTATGTTACTAGTGTATGTTACTCTCCATTGTGGCTAGTCTTATAGTTTTATCATCCGAGGACAATCTGGTGGTTATTAATTAAATACAGGTTCATTTATGACTTCAAAACTGACGCCTTTAAGGGCATCTCCAATGATTGTAAGATAGTTGTTGGTAGACTTTGCCACATAGGATTTTTGATGATGTGTCATACAATAAATGAGGAAAGAGAGAAAGGTTGTATGTACATGAACCAACACCCATTGCACAAGCTCCAATGTAGAATGAGAGAGCACCCCCATTTATTATCTCACATCCTATTGGGCAAACTAGATACAACCCATTGGAGTTGTTGTATGTTAAGGTGTTGGTTGATGACATGGCATATTTTACCAACAAGCTAACATACAAACTATTGGAGATGCCCTAACTTGGCGACCACAATATTTCCTGTTAACAAATTTCCTTTTCTTAATGGATGTTACTACTACATTCTAGGACTAGAAATTGTTATTGTACACTCTTACCGCGGTGCCAGGCTTAGTTAATTGTGATTTTAAAAGAGAAGGGCAAAGGGTTTCTTTCTCACACCAAAAATCTGTTCTCTTTTGTGCAGTTTCAAACAAGAGTATGAAACGAAGAGCGCCACAGTAGTCTATGGGATCCTCTCACAAGAAGCCGCAGCAGCAGCCTGCCATCACTAACCCAGCTGAAGGAGGAGAGGTTGATGTCGGGGATGCCATGGACTCACAGTAGGTGGTTTGTTTTAGTGCCTTCGAGGCCCATACCGGCATTATGGTTTCTTGGCTTCCCACCACCTGATAGCATGTATATGTGCGCCTGTGCTTGTGCTTGCTTGATTAATTAGTCAGAATCAGAATTTTATGTAAGGTTATTATATAAGACTAAGTAAGCCTGTATGATGGAGGTTGAGGCTAGGAGACGTTAGAGCTTCCTTCCGGTGCCTGTTTGCTATTATGTTCTGGTACAACCTGATGCCCATGGTTTGTAATCCCCTACTCGGGTTGTCCTGGAGTAGTTGACTTTCTATTATTTTCTGGAGGTGTTGTTGACTTTCTATCATGTTCTGGTGCAACCTGATGTCCATATCAGGTGCGTTTTGGACCTTATTATGTCAACTACTATCTCTGTTCCTAACTGTAAGATGAACTGCAAAAACATCTTCCATTTAGGAAGAGAGAATGTAGTTGTTTGTGGACCTGTATATGTGTCTTGATGCAACACAAAGATGTTATGTGAGACCTTAGATGCTTCTTGTCAACACAAAGATGGCTTGCCAATATGATTATCTTACGTATTATTCACGCGTCCTGTGCTGCTGGGAATTTATCCTGTGTAGTAGAATGTATCATATGGGTCACTTGGTACAGTGACACTGGCACAGCAAGAGGCAGGGCAAAAAACTTCAAAATGGCTCTTACCTTCTTCCGTATGTATATGAACTGTGGAACAAGTTTTTGGTTGGCAAATTCATTTCTCCTTCTTTGGTTAATTGGTAGTAGTTGAAAATTTTCTTAGTTGTGAATTTTGCTTTCAAAGAGCCCATGTAACTTGTAGTTTTATCAAGGGTCTTCTTTTGTCAATCCTTTTTAGAAAATGTTAATATTTTAAGAAAAACGGAAACTATGATAGCCAATTCAAGACTTCTGGACCTATGACCCTGTTGTTGTTACTCCCACCGTAAAATAATATACGAGTATTTAGATCACTAAATTATTTCTTTATAGAGGGTATTTTAACAGAGAGGGGTTTGCTATTCTCACGGATTGCTCATATTTAGTTACCCCAACGAAAGGACAAATTCATAATAATTGATTGCATGTGAACTTCCTCTGTCCCTAGAGTGAGTAGCAATGAGAACGTAGCGGGGCCTTTTTTTGCGGGAAAACTTGCAATTTATTGATTATCAATCATGATAATACAATGAATAACAGAAATAATAAAAATTACATTCAGATCCATAAACCACCCAATGATGATTACAAGCACTGAAGCAAGCCAAAGAGGTGCCGTAGTCATCATCACTTCCTCGCTGGAGGCGGGCAAAACTTGTTGTAGTAGACATTCAGAAAGTCGTCGTGCTAAGACCCATAGGGTCAGTGCACCAGAATAGCAATCGCCGTCGATGAAGATAAGCGTAGATCGGAAGGATCCAACATGAAGACACACAAATATAGACGAACGAATATCGGATCCAAGCGGATCCACCAAAGACCACCACTGACCGAATCCGGTGAGAACCTTCAGAAACACACCTCTACACGCCCTCCGACGACGCTAGTCACACCGTCGAGGCAGGGGCTAGGCGGGGAGAACTTTATTCCATCTTTAGGGAGCGGCCGCCGCCTCGTCTTTCTGAGCAGGACACAAGCCCTACGTGGACACAGAAGACATCGAAAAACGGAGAAGGGGCCCTCCTGACGGCAAGGACCGAGGTCCACCGCGCCTCCATGGCCTAAGGACAGAGGGGACGAGGTAGACCTGCGGCTCCACCAACAGGAGGCAAAAAACCCTAGTCTCCCTTGGCCTCCTCTTCCTGCTACAACATTTTTTTTCACCATACGCCTCCCAAATTGGAGCCAAGTTCCATTATATTTGCTCCTGCTGCACCATGTGCAGAATGTTCAATGACATGTTTGGTTACCCGCATTTTACTCGGCCAAGCCCGCGGGGTGCAGTTTCAGGGCATTTGGTTGCTTGGGCTGCACTGAATTCCAGGCCCGCACGAACCTCAAAGCAATCTCGGGCCATGGTGAGTGGGAAGGTCCAAATCGACTATTTTCCCAGAGGCAAGCCCCCGTGGCTGCCACCTGCAAAGTTGCAAAAGCACGGGAGACGGATGTGACACTTCATAAGTCCCATGCGCTCTCTCTCGCCTCATCGCCCTCCCTCAGTTTCACACCACACTCTTCACTCTTTCTCACCGCCCTCCCTCAGTTTCACACCACACTCTTCACTCTTTCTCACCGCCCTATTGGTTTCTCCCACGACAAGTCCTCGGCCTTGCCGCCTCCTCCCTCGGGTACTCCACCCCCACCACTAGGTCGAGCGGCAACCTCTTAACAGCTATCTGCTTGGCGCCCGCCTTCTACTTTCGACGGACATGATCAAATACAATTGACCCACTGACGACGATGGTTGTGGGAGTGCTTCATTCTCAGAGGCGATGATGGTGGCGGGTAATGCTTCGTCCTTGGCGGCGGCCACGGGAGGCGCATCGGCCTTCCCCATGGTGGGTATATTAACCCCCATTCAAGGGTTATCTCTCCTAGCTCCGCTCCAAGTCCAGGGTACCTCGACGGCGGCAACCGTTTTCTATGTTGCGTGCATCACAAGGACGGCAACGGCGACGTCGAGGGCCTTGGCATTTGGCAGTGCAGTGGTCGGGTCGTCTTTGCCGACTGGTATGCTCGATGGCCGCCACGTGGCGATCCTTGCCATGGACGGGCTCTCCGCGTCCACGGTGCGAGGGTGAACAGGAGGAAGGAGGTCTCTTGATGGGCTGGGTCGGGCACTATTGAACTAGAGCCCACTACTATAGCAGGACTTAGCTCTTTTCTCTTTATTTTTTGTTAATTTTTTTCCTTTACCGATTTATTTTATTTTCCCATATATTTTTGTTTTACAATATATAAAGAAAGCACCTAAATTAGTGTGACTAATCATACTACTGCCACAATAAATTGGGCACCCAAATAAAATAGTTTAATATTTTATAAATTTTAAAAGGCCTTTAATTAATTGTTTAAGGCAATGTTTTAATTATTTTAGGGCATTTAATTTTTTTAAAAGTGTGGTTTCTCCATCATAATTACTTATGAATTATTTGCCATATTTAGAACATTTTAGTTTTGATATTTGAAAACTTTAATTGTTTGACTTTATTTTAAATTTGATTTTGACCTGGATTTGAATCAAAGTGAGATCAGCAAAGGATTACTGTAGCCTAATTATTCGTGCGTTGATGACCCACAAGTATAGGGGATCTATCGTAGTCCTTTCGATAAGTAAGAGTGTCGAACCCAACGAGGAGCAGAAGGAAATGACAAGCGGTTTTCAACAAGGTATTCTTTGCAAGCACTGAAATTATCGATAACAGATAGTTGTGTGATAAGATAATTCGTAACGGGTAACAAGTAACAAAAGTAAACAAGGTGCAGCAAGGTGGCCCAATCCTTTTTGTAGCAAAGGACAAGTCTGGACGAACTCTTATATAAAGCAAAGCGCTCCCGAGGACAACTGGGAATTACTGTCAAGCTAGTTTTTATCATGCTCATATGATTCACGTCCGTTACTTTGATAATTTGATATGTGGGTGGACCGGTGCTTGGGTGCTTCCCTTCCTTGGACAAGCCTCCCACTTATGATTAACCCCTCTCGCAGGCATCCACAACTACGAAAGAAGAATTAAGGTAAACCTAACCATAGCATGAAACATATGGATCCAAATCAGCCCCTTACGAAGCAACACATAAACTAGGGTTTAAACTTCTGTCACTCTAGCAACCCATCATCTACTTATTACTTCCCAATGCCTCCCCCTAGGCCCAAATGATGGTGAACTGTCATGTAGTCAACGTTCACATAACACTACTAGCAACCCACATGTACCAATCTCATCAAAGTATCGAACGAATACCAAATCCACATGATTACTTATAACAAGACCTCTCCCATGTCCTCAGGAACAAACGTAACTACTCACAAAGCATATCCATGTTCAAAATCATAGGAGTATTGAATAGCATTAAGGATATGAACATATGATCTTTCACCGAATAAACCAACTAGCGTCAACTACAAGGAGTAATCAACACTACTAGCAACCCACATGTACCAATCTGAGGTTTTGGGACAAAGATCGGATACAAGAGATGAACTAGGGTTTGAGAGGAGATGGTGTTGGTGAAGATGTTGATGGAGATTGACCTCCTCTCGACGAGAGGATCGTTGGTGATGACGATGGCTTTGATTTCCCCCTCCCAGAGGGAAGTTTCCCCGGCAGAAGAGCTCCGCCGGAGCCCTAGATTGGTTCTGCCTAAGTTCCGCCTCGAGACGGCGGCGCTTCGCCCCGAAAGCTTCTTTCTGTTTTTTTCCAGGTCAAAACACACCATATGGCAGAATATGGGCGTCGGGGGCCTGCCAGGGGCCCACAAGACCGGATGGCGCGCCCAGGGGGATAGGGCGCGCCCTCCACCATTGTGGATGGCAGGTGGACCCCTGTGGTGATTTCTTCGCCCAATATTTTTTATTAATTCCAAAATGACTCTCCGTGAAGTTTCAGGACTTTTGGAGTTGTGTAGAATAGGTCTCTAATATTCGCTCCTTTTCCAGTCCAGAATTCCAACTGCCGGCAGTCTCCCTCTTCATGTAAAACTTATAAAATAAGAGAGAATATGCATAAGTATTGTGATATAATGTGTAATAACAGCCCATAATGCAATAAATATCAATATAAAAGCATGATGCAAAATGGACGTATCAACTCCCCCAAGCTTAGACCTCGCTTGTCCTTAAGCAAAAGCCAAAATCGAAAAATATGTCCACATGTTTAGAGATAGAGGTGTCGATAAAATAAAATACAGATATGAGGGCATCATGATCATCTTTAGAACAACAACATATATTGTCATATAATTTCTTATGCTAAAGTAAGAATTCATTCACAATGTAAAGTATGAATCATAAACTTCATTGAAAACTAACAAACTATGATCTCAGTCATTGAAGCAATTGCAATTTATCATAACGTTGGAAAGAGTCAATATAAGAGCTTTTCAGCAAGTCCACATACTCAACTATCATTTAGTCTTTCACAATTGCTAACACTCACGCAATACTTATGGGTTCAAAGCTTCAATCAGACACATAGAAAGATAGGGGCTTATAGTTTCGCCTCCCAACCTTTTACCTCAAGGGTAATGTCAACAACAATACTTTATGAAAACCTACGTCCGAGTGGATATATATATAATATATATATATATATATCCGGATCTCTCCAACACATAGTGCTTGCCAAAGGAAAAAGTGTAAAAAGGAAAGGTGAAGATCACCATGACTCTTGTATAAGGGTAGAAGGTAAAAATAAAAGATAGGCCCTTCGCAGAGGGAAGGAGAGGTTGTCATGCACTTTTATGGTTGAATGCATAAAATCTTAATGCAAAAGAACGTCACTTTATATTGCCGCTTGTGATAAAGAACTTTATTATGCAAGCCGTTGCTTTTATTTCTTCCATATCACAAGTTCGTATAAAGCTTATTTTCTTCAACTAATAGATCATACATATTTAGAGAGCAATTTTTATTGCTTGCACCGATGACAACTTACTTGAAGGATCTTACTCAATCCATAGGTAGGTATGGTGGACTCTCATGGCAAAACTGGTCTAAGGGATGTTTGGAAGCACAAGTAGTATCTCTACTTGGTGCAAAGGATTTGACTAGCATGAGAGGGAAATGCAAGCTCAACATGTTGGATGATCCATGACAATATAACTTCTACTTGAATATAAGAAAACGTAACCCATTATGTTGTCTTCCTTGTCCAACATCAACTTTTTAGCATGCCATATTTTAATGAGTGCTCACAAATATAAAAGATGTCCAAGATAGTATATTTATATGTGAAGCCTCTCTTTCTTTATTACTTCATATTAATTGCAACAATGACCAAAACTATGTTTGTCAACTATCAACAACTTTTATTCATCATACTCTTTATATGTGAAGTCATTACTCTCCATAAGATCAATATGTGGTCTTTTTATTTCTTTTTATTCTTTCTTTAATTCCCTCAATATCATAGCAAGAAAGCAAAGCCCTCAACTCAAAACTTCTCTATTATATATAACTCACGGACTCGATTACATAGATAGAGATCAAAACAAAACTCAAAGCTAGATCATACTAAAACTTTATTCTACTAGATCAAGATATAACCAAAAGGATCGAACTAATAAAAATGATAAGATAAAGATGTGATGGTGATACGATACCGGGGCACCTCCCCCAAGCTTGGCAGTTGCCAAGGGGAGTGCCCATACCCATGTATTTATGTCTCTTTCTTCGGAGGTGGTGATGTGATATTCCTGGCGATGATGCCCCTTAGGATGAGATTCTCTTCCTCAAGCTTATCAATTTGCTGCTTAAGATCCATTACTTCCTTGCGAAGTTTACCCATGATGGCTAGAGCTCCATTCACCCATGGATGTTTCATAGCTACGGGAGAAAAAGCAACACTCTTTTTCATATTTTCATAAGAGAGAAATCTAGCATTGGGAGGAATGACGGAATTTGGTATTGCTGAGCTCTAAAGTTCCTCCAGCATGAATCTAGTTTGAAGATGAGAGGTAACTTCTTGATCCTCCTCCATGGCATCCACCCTTTTCAAGTCTGCCTCCATCTCTGCCTCCGTTGATTGCCCGAAGTGGTCAGCTTCGCTGTATGCTCTTGGGCCCGGTGTCGGGTGAGATACCCGACTTTCCCCGACCGACTCTTGAGAATACACTTTCTCTAAATCTGCTGCAGAAACAGCTCAAAACAAAAACAGAGGATTTTGTTGTGGTACGATGGTCAAAACCTTCAGGAGATTATATAATGAATTTTTACCGACCAAAAGAAGTATCATGCAAGAAAACGGAGTCCGTAGGGCACACGAGGTGGCCACAAGGCAGGGGGCGCGCCCTCCACCCTTGTGGTCGCCTCGTGTCTCTTTCGGACTACTTTTAATTTTCCTAATTTTTTAAATATTCCAAAACGGAGAAAAATTGCTATTAGAACAGTTTTGGAGTCGGTTTACTTACCGTACCACCTACCTATTCCTTTTCGGAGTCTGAAACGTTCTAGAAAGTATCCCTTATGTACTCCTCCGGTGTTACGGTGTCGATTATATTGGTCTCAACATTTATGGGAGTACTTGAGATATAATGTTTTGATTCTTTGACCGTTCACCACCTTCGGATTTGTGCCTTCGGCGTTTTTGATCTTGATGGCACCGGAACAATAGACCTCCTCGATAATGTAAGGACCTTCCCATTTAGAGAGAAGCTTTCCTGCAAAAAATCTTAAATTAGAGTTGTATAGCAAAGCATGATCACCTACAATAAACTCACGCTTTTCTATCCTCTTGTCATGCCATCTTTTAACCTTTTCTTTAAACAACTTGGCATTCTCATAGGCTTGGGTTTCCCATTCATCAAGTGAGCTAATGTCAAATAACCTCTTCTCACCGGCAAGTTTGAAATCATAATTGAGCTCTTTAATAGCCCAATATGCCTTATGTTCTAGTTTGAGAGGTAAGTGACAAGCCTTTCCATAAACCATTTTATACGTACGGAGACATACCCATAGGATTTTTATAAGTGGTTCTATAAGCCCATAATGCATCATCAAGTTTATTAGACCAATTCTTTCTAGATCTATTAACAGTCTTTTGCAAAATCAATTTAATCTCTCTATTGCTCAATTCTACTTGACCACTAGACTCAGGATGATGTGGAGATGCAATTCTATGGCTAACATCATATTTAGCAAGCATTTTACGAATAACACCATGAATAAAATGTGAACCACCATCAGTCATTAAATATCTAGGGACTCCAAACCACAGAAAAATAACTTCTTTAAGCATCTTAATAGAAGTGTTATGATCAGCACTACTAGTTGGAATAGCTTCTACCCACTTAGTAATGTAATCAACAACAACTAAAATATGTGTATACCCATTAGAGGAAGGAAAAGGTCCCATATAATCAAAGCCCCAAACATCAAATGGTTCAATAACAAGTGAATAATTCATAGGCATTTCCTGATGTCTACTAATATTGCCAATTCCCTGGCATTCATCACAAGACAAGACAAACTTAGGACCATCCTTGAAGAGAGTAGGCCAATAAAAACCGGATTGCAATACCTTGTGTGCAGTTCTATCTCCAGCGTGGTTGTAACGCCCGGATAGTTATGCTACAGTATTCCCATGTAATGTTGCCACATCACCGCAATTACTGTTGTTAACCTCGCGATGATTCAATCCCGTTCGTTTTCAAAATTCAAATTTAAATCAAACAGCAAAAATGATTGAAATAAAAGGAGAAAGCAAAAAAAAGACCCCCCGGCCCAACTGGGCCAATCAGCCCACCCCGGCCAGCCCACCTCTCCCCTCATAACCACCCCCACTCCCTAGAAACCCTAGAGCCCAACCCCACTCCCCATGATCCCTCCCACTCACCCTCTCGCTCCCCATCCCCTTCCTCCCCCATTTGGATCGGGGCTGAGGAGCCAGATCCCACGGCGCCCCGACGCCCGATCCCGCGACCCCGCCGCCGCCCTTCCCGGCGCCACCACGTCGGCGCAACCTCGCCGACGCCGCTTGGCGCTGCCCCGTCGTCGTCCTACTCGCAGCCCCATCCTCCTCCCCGTTCCTGGATCCGGAAGGGCCTCCCCGCCCCGACCTCGTTGACGGACGCCGCTCGCCGGAGCAGCTCCGCATCACCTCGCATCCTCGACCCCGACGCGCCACCTCCCCACCGTCGCGTTACCCTGCATCGGGCCTCCCCTTCAACGCGGGTGAGCAACCCCCCCATCGTGACCTCGCCGTTGTCGCGCCGCCCGCCGTGGCCCTGTTCGCCGGCCGCCCTCAGCGCGCGTCCGCGAGCCGCGCCCCTCTCCCCGCGGCTCTGCTCCACGCATCACCGCCCGTGCTCGGCCGCACCCTGCGCCACCTGCACGCGTGCTCGTGTGCCCACCTGTGCCGCTCCACCGAGCCCGCAGCTCCTCCCCACGCCGCGCCCGCCTCGCCTCTAGCCGCCCTCCGCCGGCGCCGCCCGGCGGCGTTGCCGGCCCCGCACCGTCCCGTCCCCTCCTCCTGGCCGTGCCGCCCTGGCCTCGCCTCGCGCCCGGGCATAGCGCCCCTCGGGCACGGGTGCCCGCCCGTTACGCCCGTCGCCCGCTAAAGCCTTCTGGGCAGCTGACCACAGGGGCCCACGCCCGTGTCCAAAAAATATTAAGATTTAATAATAATTATATTTAATTAATTAGTTAATTAATCAATTAATTAACTGAATTAAATTGGTTTAGTTAAACTAACTAATTAGTTAGCCCACTAAATCATCTAATTAGCTAAATGTGTCAATGACAGGTGGACCCCGGTCAACCTTTTGACCGGTCAACAGTCATGTTGACTCAGCACCCCCCTGGACCCCATTGTCAGCTGCATGTGCATGTTGCTAGGTACACTTCTGTGTACCCATAGCAATTTAGCTATTTAATGTTTTCAAATTAATTTAAATCAGAAAGTTCAGAAAATGTTTTAATCTTTGAAAATCCATATAAAATAAATCGTAGCTTAGATGAAAATACTTTGTACATCAAAGTTGCTCAGAACGACGAGACGAATCTGAATACGCAGCCCGTTCGTCTGCCACACGTCCATAGCATAGCGAACCTGCAACCGTCCCCCTCCGTTTCATCTGTCCGGAAAATATAAACTTCGAGAAAACTTCCCCGGATGTTTCCCCCTTCCACGGTATCGTGTAACGCCGCGTTAGAACACCTCTAACACCGCTTATTGTCTTGTCATGCATATGTTTGCTATGTATTTACTGTTTCTTCCCCCTCTTCTCTCCGGTAGACCCCGAGATCGCTGCTGATGCCCCTGTGATCGACTACGTCGACAACGACCCCTCCTTGCCAGAGCAACCAGGCAAGCCCCCCCTTTGATCATCCCGATATCACCCATTCTATTCTCTCATGCTTGCATTAGATTTTGCTACTGTTATTGTTTGCTCCTATTCTGATGCATAGCCTGCTTTTGTAACCTGTTGTTGTGCCTTACCTGCTTATCCTAAACTGCTTAGTATAGGTTGGTTAGAGATCCATCAGTGACCCCCACCTTGTCCTTGTTGCCCCTGGTTCATCTTCGACGACTCGATCAACGTGATCGATTACCAGAGCCCGACACCTCACATCACATCACGCCCCTTTTGTTGCTCGACTCTGCAGAGCTACTATTGAGTGTCGAGGGTGATCCCTCATAACGCACTCCTGATGATAATTCTGTAGTGTAGCTATTCGGTCGTGGTCATCGAGGGTGATTTCCTCTTTCACCTTTCCTGATATGGCTATGTCGTTCAACACCTCAAGTGTGAACCTCGAGGGTGGTCCCTCTTATGTTCACCTTGATGGTTACATTGAGTGGAATCCACCGGGGTGATTCCTCGGGTTTTCCCCTTGATGTTTGGACACACGGTTACCTTCACAATACTTGAGACCTTTGGGAAAGTTGGGCGGGCCCGGAGAGCACCCGCAAGATGGTTACGAGGCACGGCCGGGAAGTCAGGCAGCCCTCGAGTGGGTTGGGCTTGCCCTTGCCGTATTTCCTCGAGACAGGGCGACGAGGTCACATTATCGTGAGTCTTTGATCGTCTCCGCAAGCTAATAATACACTATGGTTTGGGTATTTGTTCTGAGTTGGCCTTTGGCCTTTACGCACTAACCACCACGCGAGAATAGTTATGGGCCTCGACGATGTAGTACCAGCCGAAGCTTTGTAAGATGTCCAGTTCAGCATTGCGGCACGGTCGGATCGTGCTGGCCATCCGAGGCGGTGATGGTATTCACCCTGCGTGCAATGATCCAGAGTGCAACGGGCGATGGGCCCAGACCCTGGAGTGCTTCGGATGTAGACCGGCGGGGACCTCTCTGCTGAGCCTAGGTAGGGATACGCCGTGTTGATTTTTCGAGGCCGGGCATTGACCCAGAAAAGTGTGTCCGGCCAGAGTAATCAAGCATGTTGGAAAACGTGGTGCACCCCTGCAGGGAAGACATATATTCGAATACCGTGTCCATGGTAATGGACGTTCAGACTTATATCCTGATCTATTACAACTAGAAATGGATACTTGAGATATGTGGCTCCGGGATTGCTTTCTTGTAGGGAGTCGAGGAAGGATCTCTGGGCATTAATGCTACAACATGTTTGTTAAATATAAACTTCTATTCTTTACTCTTCTACATGCTGCAAGATGCTTGGAGCTGCTTGAAGATGCTAGTCTTCGATAGGCTAGGCCTTCCCCTCTATTCTGGCATTCTGCAGTTCAGTCCACAAATACAACCCTTTCATTTGATACCAATGCATACTTAGTATAGATCTGATGCTTGCAAGTACTTTGGATGAGTACTCACGGTTGCTTTGCTATCCCTTTTCCCCCTTCTTCTTTCCGGTTGATGCAACCAGATGGTGGATCCTTGGAGCCAGATGCCACCGCCGACGGTTACTACTACGTGGAGACCGCCGACAAGCAGGAGTAGTTAGGAGGTCCCAGGCAGGAGGCCTTGCCTCTTCGATCGTTGATGTTTGTGCTAGCCTTCTTAAGGCATCCTTGTTTAACTTATGTCTGTACTCAGATATTGTTGCTTCAATTGACTCTTGTGTATCGAGCTTGTATTCGAGCCCTCGAGGCCCCTGGCTTGTAACATGAAGCTTGTATTATTTGAATTTGTGTCTAGAGTTGTGTTGTGATATCTTCCCGTGAGTCCCTGATCTAGTGCGTCAAGTCCCTTACTGGTCTTCTCCACAAGGGCGTCAAGTTCGAATGGACAAAAAAGTGTCAGGAAAGTTTCCAACCACTCAAAGACAAGCTGACTTCTGCCCTAGTGCTTTCTCCTCCCGATACTAAGAAGGATTTCGTCATTTATTGCGACGCTTGACGACAAGGATTAGGCTGTGTCCTAATGTAAGAGCGCAGAGTGATTGATTATGCCTCTCGTCAATTGCGTCCTCATGAAGAGAACTACCCAGTTCATGACCTCGAGCTTGCTGCTGTCATACATGCATTGAAATAGTGGCGACATTACCTTCTTGGTAATCATTGCGAGATCTTCACCGACCACCAAAGTCTGAAGTACCTATTTACCCAACCAGACGTGAACCTCCGTCAGCAGAGATGGATGGAGACCGTAGCAGACTTTGACATGGGCATTTCTTATACACCAGGCAAGGCTAATTAATGTAATGGCTGATGCTTTGAGCCGCAAGTCTTATTGCAATCACCTCGAGGTTCGCAAAGTTCATCCCTCGCTTGTTGAAGAATTCAGAAAGTTGAACCTCCATATTGTTCCTTCGGGTGCACTCGCTCCCCCTCCTAAGGAGTTCCGCAAGATGAACCTCCATGTTGTTCCCCAGGGTTCCCTCAATACCCTAGTTGTCGAACCAGATCTCGTGGAGAGCATCAAGAAACTGTAGAAGTATGACTCTCAAGTTGAGAAGATTAAGTGCTACCTCACAGAAAGAAGGCCCTCGTTCTTCACTGTTGAAGATGATGGCACCTTGTTCTTTAAAGGCTGCCTAGTGGTTCCTTCAAAAGACAACCTGGATATGACTCGGGAAGTTATGAAAGAAGCTCATGACACTCTATTGTCTATACATCCCGGTAGTACCAAGATGTACCAAGACATTCGTCAGAGATTCTGGTGGTCAAATATGAAGCAAGACATTGCTCGTTATGTTGCTGAATGTGACGTTTGCCATCGTATCAAAGCAGAACATCAAAGGCCTGCTGGAACTCTACAACCTATCTCTATTCCTGAATGGAAATGGGACCATGTTGAAATGGACTTCGTCACTGGATTTCCCAAATCGCAGAAAGGTAATGATGCTATTCTTGTCGTCATTGACCGGCTTTCTAAAGTTGCACACTTTCTAGCCGTCAAAGAAACGATCACTGCTAGTCAGCTGGCAACTCTGTATATGTCTAGAATTGTTTCACTTCATGGTATTCCGCTAGTAATCAGCTCAGACCGTGGCGGCTTATTCACTTCAAGATTCTAGGAAAGTTTTCGAGAAGCTATGGGAACTCATCTGTCTTTCAGTACTG
The DNA here is from genome assembly GCF_003073215.2 of Triticum urartu. Taxonomy (NCBI): domain Eukaryota; kingdom Viridiplantae; phylum Streptophyta; class Magnoliopsida; order Poales; family Poaceae; genus Triticum; species Triticum urartu. The sequence continues at coordinate 491,589,274 of NC_053024.1, forward strand.
CATTTCACCCTCAGTCGCAGGGACAAGTTGAACGTGTCAATCAAGTTCTCGAAGACATGATTTGAGCTTGTGTTATTTCCTTCGGCAAGAAATGGGAGGAATCTCTCCCGTACGCTGAGTTCTCCTACAACAATAGCTATCAAGCTAGTCTGAAGATGGCCCCATTCAAATTGTTATATGGACGAAAGTGCCGAACCCCTCTGAACTGGTCAGAAACTGGGGAACGTCCACTCTTCGGTCCGGATATTATCCAACACGCTGAGAACAAGTCCGCGTCATTCGCGAGAATCTCAAGACTGCTCAGTCATGTCAAAAGAGTAATTATGACTGTCATCATAAAGACATGGTCTATCAACCTGGCGAAGAGGCTTACTTCGAGTCACACGAATGAAGGGTGCACACCGCTTCGGGATCAAGGGCAAGCTAGCTCCTCGCTATATTGGTCCTTTCACTATTCTCGAAAGGCGTGGAAAAGTGGCATACCAGTTGGAGCTTCCGTCGAACCTTTCTCAGGTTCACGATGTGTTCCACGTGTCACAACTCCGCTGCTGCTTCAAGGACCCAATCCGAGCAGTGGATCATGAAGTGCTTGAGTTGCAACAGGACCTCTCCTATAAAGAGCATCCAGTCCGCATTCTCGACCAAGTTGAACGCCGCACACGTCAGAAGGTGATCAAGTTCCTCAAGGTCCAGTGGTCGCATCACTCTGAAGACGAAGCCAGCTGGGAACGCGAGGATCGCCTGCGTGATGAATACCCCACTTTTTTTCCTCCTACCTCCTAAATCTCGGGACGAGATTTCTCATAGTGGAGGAGAATTGTAACGCCCAGATAGTTATGCTACAGTATTCCCATGCTAATGTTGCCACATCACCACAATTACTGTTGTTAACCTCGCGATGATTCAATCTCGTTTGTTTTCAAAATTCAAATTTAAATCAAACAACAAAAATGATTGAAAGAAAAGGAGAAAAAAATAAAACAAAAGAAGACCCCCCGGCCCAACTGGGCCAATCAGCCCACCCCGGCCGGCCCACCTCTCCCCGCATAACCACCCCCACTCCCCAGAAACCCTAAAGCCCAACCCCCTCCCCACGATCCCTCCCACTCACCCTCTCGCTCCCCATCCCCTTCCTCCCCCGTCTAGATCGGAGCTGAGGAGCCAGATCCCACGGCGCCCCGACGCCCGATCCCGCGACCCCGCCGCCGCCCTTCCCGGCGCCACCACGCCAGCGCTACCTTGCCGACGCCGCCTGGCGCTGCCCCGTCGTCGTCCTACTTGCGGCCCCATCCTCCTCCCCATTCCTGGATCCCGAAGGGCCTCCCCGCCCCGACCTCGTCGACAGACGCTGCTCGCCGGAGCCGCTCCGCGTCACCTCGCCTCCTCGACCCCCCCCCGCGCCACCTCCCCGCCGTCGCGTTCCCCTGCATCGGGCCTCCCCTTCAATGAGGGTGAGCAACCCCCCTGTCGTGACCTCTCCGTTGTCGCGCCGCCCGCCGTGACCCTGTTCGCCGGCCGCCCTCAGCGCGCGTCCGCGAGCCGCGCCCCTCTCCCCGCGGCTCTGTTCCACGCATCACTGCCCGCACCCGGCCGCACCCTGCGTCGCCTGCACACGCGCTCGCGCGCCCACCTGTGCCGCTCCACCGCCGCCCCGCGCCTCGCTCGCCATCCGCCTCGGTGCCGCTCACAGCCGAGCCCGCAACTCCTCCCCACGCCGCGCCCGCCTCGCCTCTGGCTGCCCTCCGCCGGCGCCGCTCGACGGCGTTGCCGGCCCCACGCCGTCCCGTCCCCTCCTCCCGGCCGTGCCCCCCTGGCCGCGCCGCGTCGGCGCCCCCGCTGGCCTCGCCTCGCCCCCGGGCGTAGTGCCCCTCGGGCACGGGTGCCCGGCCGTTACGCCCGTCACCCGCTAAAGCCTTCTGGGCAGCTGACCACAGGGGCCCACGCCCCTGTCAAAAAATATATATTAAGATTTAAAAATAATAATATTTAATTAACTAGTTATTTAATCAATAAATTAACTTAATTCTATTGGTTTAGTTAAACTAACTAATTAGTTAGCCCACTAAATCATCTAATTAGCTAGATGTGTCAATGACAGGTGGACCCCAGTCAACCTTTTGACCGGTCAACAGTCATGTTGACTCAGCACCCCCCTGGACCCCACTGTCAGCTGCATGTGCATGTTGCTGGGTGCACTTCTCTGTACCCGTAGCAATTAAGCTATTTAATGCTTTTGAATTAATTTAAATCAGAAAATTCAGAAAATGTTTTAATCTTTGAAAATCCATATATAATAAACCGTAGCTCGGATGAAAATACTTTGTACATCAAAGTTGCTCAGAATGACGAGAGGAATCCGAATACGCAGCCCGTTCGTCTGCCACACGTCCCTAGCATAGCGAACCTACAACCGTCCCCCTCCATTTCATCTGTCCGAAAAATGCAAACTTCGGGAAAACTTTCGCGGATGTTTCCCCCCTTCCACGGTATCGTGTAATGCCGCGGTAGAACACCTCTAACACCGCTTATTGTCTTGTCATGCATCTGTTTGCTATGTATTTACTGTTTCTTCCCCCTCTTCTCTCCGGTAGACCTCGAGACCGCTGCTGATGCCCCTGTGATCGACTACGTCGACAACGACCCCTCCTTGCCAGAGCAACCAGGCAAGCCCCCCCCTCTGATCATCCCGACATCACCCATTCTATTCTCTCATGCTTGCATTAGATTTTGCTACTGTTATTGTTTGCTCCTATTCTGATGCATAGCCTGCTTTTGTAACCTGCTGTTGTACCTTACCTGCTTATCCTAAACTGCTTAGTATAGGTCGGTTAGAGATCCATCGGTGACCCCCACCTTGTCCTTGTTACCCTGCTTCATCTTCGATGACTCGATCAACGTGATCGACGACCAGAGCCCGACACCTCACATCACATCACGCCCCTTTTGTTGCTCGACTCTGCAGAGCTACTATCGAGTGCCGAGGGTGATCCCTCATAACGCACTCCTGATGATAATTCTGTAGTGTAGCTATTCGGTCGTGGTCATCGAGGGTGATTTCCTCTTTCACCTTTCCCAATACGGCTCTGTCGTTCAACACCTCAAGTGTGAACCTCTAGGGTGGTCCCTCTTACGTTCACCTTGATGATTACATTGAGTGGAATCCATCGGGGGTGATTCCTTGGGTTTTCCCCTTCATGTTTGGACACACGGTTACCTTGACAATACTTGAGACCTTTGGGAAAGTCGGGCGGGCTCGGAGAGCACCCGCAAGATGGTTACGAGGCACGGCCGGGAAGTCAGGCAACCCTCGAGTGGGATGGGCTTGCCCTTGCCGTATTTCCTCGAGATGGGGCGATGGGGTCACATTATGGTGAGTCTCTGCTCGTCTCCGCAAGCTAATAATACACTATGGTTTGGGTATTTGTTCTGCGTTGGCCTTTGGCCTTTACGCACTAACCACCACGCGAGAATAGTTATGGGCCTCGACGACGTAGTATCAACCGAAGCTTTGTAAGACGTCCAGTTCAGCATTGCGGCACGGTCGGATCATGCTGGCCATCCGAGGCGGTGCTGGTATTCACCCTGCGCGCAACGATCCAGAGTGCAACGGGAGATGGGCCCAGACCCCGGAGTGCTTAGGATATAGACCGGCGGGGACCTCTCTGCTGAGCCTAGGTAGGGCTATGCCGTGTTGATTTTTCGAGGCCGGGCATTGACCCAGAAAAGTGTGTCCGACCAGAGTAATCAAGCGTGTTGGAAAACGTGGTGCACCCCTGCAGGGAAGACATATATTCTAATACCGTGTCCACGATAATGGACGTTCAGACTTATATCCTGATCTATTACAACTAGAAATGGATACTTGAGATATGTGGCTCCGGGATTGCTTTCTCGTAGGGAGTTGAGAAGGATCTCTGGGTGTTAATGCTACAACATGTTTGCTAAATATAAACTGCTATTCTTTACTCTTCTACATGCTGCAAGATGCTTGGAGCTGCTTGAAGATGCTAGTCTTCGATAGGCTAGGCCTTCCCCTCTATTCTGGCATTCTGCAGTTCAGTCCACAGATACAACCCTTTCATTTGATACCAATGCATACTTAGTATATATCTAATGCTTGTGAGTACTTTGGATGAGTACTCAAGGTTGCTTACCTACCCCTTTTCCCCCTTCCTTTTTCTTTCCGGTTGATGCAACCAGATGGTGGATCCTTTGGAGCCAGATGCCACCGCCGACGGTTACTACTACGTGGAGACCGCCGACGAGCAGGAGTAGTTAGGAGGTCCCAGGCAGGAGGCCTTGCCTCTTCAATCGTTGATGTTTGTGCTAGCCTTCTTAAGGCATCCTTGTTTAACTTATGTCTGTACTCAGATATTGTTGCTTCCGCTGACTCTTGTGTATCGAGCTTGTATTCGAGCCCTCGAGGCCCCTGGCTTGTAATATGAAGCTTGTATTATTTGAATTTGTGTCTAGAGTTGTGTTGTGATATCTTCCCGTGAGTCCCTGATCTTGATCGTACATATTTGCGTGCATGATTAGTGTACGGTCAAGTCAGGGGCGTCACAGTGGTGTCCTCCATAGGCCTCAGAGTGGCACTTGCGTAGGATCTGTTCCTATTCATGCTCAGGTACACAACGTCTAATAACACCATCTAGTCCTTCTTTATAAAGGTGTGGGTCATCCCAAAAGTAATGTCTTAAATCATAGAAAAACCTTTTATTTTGCTGGTATGTGAAACTTGGTGGTATGAATTTAGCAACAATGTAATTAGCATAATCAGCATACCATGGAGTACTACGAGAAGCGTCTATGACAGCTAATTGCTCATCAGGAAAACTATCATCAATAGGCAGTGGGTCATCAAGAACATTTTTTAACCTAGACAAATTGTCTGCAACGGGGTTCTCAGCTCCCTTTCTATCGATAATATGCAAATCAAATTATTGTAGCAAGAGAAGCCATCTAATAAGTCTAGGCTTGGCATCTTTCTTTTCCATAAGATATTTAATGGCAGCATGATCAGTGTGAATGGTTACTTTGGAACCAACAATTAAGATCTGAACTTATCACAAGCAAACACAACAACTAAAAATTATTTTTCAGTAGTAGCATAGTTTCTCTGGGCACTGTCTAGAGTTTTACTAGCATAATGGATAACATTCAATTTCTTATCAACTCTTTGCCCTAGAACAACACCAACAACATAATCACTAGCATCGCGCATAATTTCAAAGGGTAAATTCCAATCAGACGGTTGAACAATAGGTGCAGAAATCAAGGCTTTCTTAAGTATTTCAAATGCTTCTACACAATCATCATCAAAAACAAAAGGAACATCTTTTTGCAAGAGATTAGTGAGAGGCCTTAGAAATTTTAGAGAAGTCTTTAATAAACCTCCTATAGAAACCAACATGACCAAGGAAACTTCTTATACCTTTGATATCTTTAGGACACGACATCTTTTCAATAGCATCTACTTTAGCTTTATCAACTTCAATACCTCTTTCATAAATTTTATGCCCCAAGACAATACCTTCATTAATCATAAAGTGGTACTTCTCCCAATTCAAGACAAGATTAATTTCTTCACATCTCTACAGAACTCGATAAAGGTTGCTTAAGCAATCATCAAAATAAGTTTCATAAACGGAGAAATCATCCATGGAAACCTCAACAATCTTTTCACAAAAGTCAGAGAATATAGCAGTCATACATCTTTGAAAGGTAGCTGGTGCATTGCATAAACCAAAAGGCTATAAGCAAAGGTATCAAAAGGGCAAGTAAAAAAGTGGTCTTCCCCTGATCATCTTTTGACACAAGTATTTGAGAAAAACCAGAATAACCATCTAGAAATCAAAAATGTGTATGTTTAGATAGTCTCTCTAGCATTTGATCAATAAAAGGTAGAGGGTAATGATCTTTTCTAGTAGCTTTGTTTAATTTTCGAAAATCAATTACCATTCTATAACCTGTAACAATTCTTTGTGGAATCAATTCATTCTTATCATTAGGAACAACAGTAATACCTCCCCTCTTAGGGACACAATGAACAGGACTTACCCTACTATCAGCAATAGGATAAATTATACCTGCCTCCAGAAGCTTTAGTATTTCATTTCTTACCACTTCTTTCATCTTAGGATTTAACCTTCATTGGTGATCAACAACTGGTTTAGCATCAGGCTCCAAATTAATTTTGTGCTGACATAGAGTGGGACTAATGCCCTTAAGATCATCAAGAGTATCCAATAGCGGCATGGTGCTTCTTCAGAGTTTTCAATAACTTCTTTTCTTCATGCTCTGAAAGGTTAGCACTAATAATAACATGATATATCTTCTTTTCATCAAGATAAACATATTTCAGAGTATCAGGTAATTTTTAAGCTCAAACACGGGATCACCCTTGGGTGGAGGAGGATCCCCAAGGATTTCAACAGGCAAGTTATGTTTCAAAACAGGCCCTTGATTAAAGAATATTTCATCTATTTCCCTTCTTTCATTCATAAACATATCATTTTCATGGTCTAGAAAATATTGTTCTAAAGGATCAGTAGGAGGCACGACAATAGAAGCAAGACCAATAATTTCATCCTTACTAGGCAATTCTTTATCATGGGGTTGTCTACGGAATTTAGAGAAATTAAAATCATGAGGCATATCCCCTAAACCAACAGTAACAATATCTTTCTCGCAGTCTATCTTAGGATTAATAGTATTCAAGAAAAGTCGACCAAATTTAATGGGACAAAAATCACCTTGTGGGGAAGCAAGAACAAGAAAATCAGTAGGGTATTTTATTTTCCCACACAAGACTTCAACATCTCTAACAATCCCAATTGGTGATATAGTATCTCTATTGGCAAGCTTAATAGTAACATCAATATCTTCTATCTCGGCAGGTGCAATATCATTCATAATTTCTTTATATGGAGTAAAGGAATTGCACTCACACTGGCACCGACATCACATAAGCCATGATAACAATGATCTCCTATTTTAACAGAAACAACAGTCATGCCAACAACGGGTCCATGTTTATCTTTAATATTGGGTTTAGCAATTCTAGCAGCTTTATCATAGAAATAAATAACATGCCCATCAATATTATCGACCAAGAGATCTTTAACCATAGCAATACTAGGTTCAACTTTAATTTGTTCAGGGGGTGTAGGTGTTCTAGTATAACTCTTATGAACCACAGTTGAAGCTTTAGCATGATCCTTTGTTCTAACAGTAAAAGGTGGTTTCTCAATATAAGCAGTAGGTACAATAGGATCAACATTATAAGTAATAGTTTCTTCCTCAACTTTAATAGGTTCCACTACTTTCACTTCAATGGGAGGATGATATTTAAACCACTTCTCCTTAGGGAGATCAACATGAGTAGCAAAAGATTCACAGAAAGAAGCTACTATCTCAGAGTCAAGTCCATATTTAGTGCTAAATTCACGAAAAGCATCGGTATCCATAAAAGAATTAACACAATAAAACTTAAGGTTTATACCTGACTCATTACCTTCATCGAGTTCCCAATCTTCAGAGTTGCGTTTAATTCTTTCCAATAAATCCCATTTGAATTCAATATCCTTCTTCATAAAAGAACAGGTACAAGAAGTATCGAGCATCGATCATTATGAGAAAGCCGAGCATAATTTTTTTGAATAATAATTTCTCTTGAGAGCTCATGATTGGGGCATGAATATAACATTGACTTAAGCCTCCCCCCAAGCTTGAGCGATACTTTCTCCTTCATGAGGCCAAAAATTCTATTTATAATTCCGATCACGATGAACCAGATGCATAGGATACAACTTCTGATGAAATTCCAATTTCAATTGTTTGTAGTTCCATGATCCAATATCATCACATAGCCTAAACCATGTCAATGCCTTTTTGATACGTCCATTTTGCATCATGCTTTTATATCGATATTTATTGCATTATGGGCTGCTATTCCACTTTATATCACAATACTTATGGCTATTCTCTCTTATTTTACAAGGTTTACATAAGGAGGGAGAATGCCGGCAGCTGGAATTCTGGGCTGGAAAAGGAGCAAATATTAGAGACCTATTCTGCGCAACTCCAAAAGTCCTGAAACTCCACGGAACATCTTAAAATAAATAAAGAAAAATCCTCGCCAAAGATGAAGGCCAGGGGGCCCACACCCAGCTCACGAGGGTGGGGGGCGCCCCCCCCCTTAGGGCGTGCCCCCTACCTCGTGGGCCCCCTGGTGGCTCTCCGACGTCCATCTTCTGCTATATGAAGTCTTTCGATGAGAAAAAAATCAGAAGGAACCTTTCGGGACGAAACTCCGCCGCCACGAGGCAGAACCTTGGTGGAACCAATCTAGAGCTCCGGCAGAACTGTTCTGCTAGGGACACTTCCCTCCGGGAGGGGGAAATCATCACCATCGTCATCACCAACGCTCCTGTCATCGGGAGAGGGCAATCTCCATCAACATCTTCACCAGAACCATCTCATCTCCAAACCCTAGTTCATCTCTTGTATCCAATTCTTGTCTCCAAGTCTGGGATTGGTGCTAGTAGGTTGCTAGTAGCGTTGATTACTCCTTGTAGTTGATGCTAGTTGGTTTATTTGGTGAAAGATCATATGTTCAGATCCTATATGCATATTATTACCCCTCTGATTATGAACATGAATATGCTTTGTGAGTAATTACGTTTGTTCCTGAGGACAAGGGAGAAGTCTTGCTATTAGTAGCCATGTGAATTTGGTATTCGTTTGATATTTTGATAAGATGTATGTTGTCTAGCCTCTAGTGGTGTTATGTGAACGTCGACTACATAACACTTCACCATTATTTGGGCCTAGAGGAAGGCATTGGGAAGTAATAAGTAGATGATGGGTTGCTAGAGTGACAGAAGCTTAAACCCTAGTTTATGCGTTGCTTCGTAAGGGGCTGATTTGGATCCACATGTTTCATGCTATGGTTAGGTTTACCTTAATACTTTTGTTGTAGTTGCGGATGCTTGCAATAGAGGTTAATCATAAGTGGGATACTTGTTCAAGTAAGAACAACACCCAAGCACCGGTCCACCCACATATCAAATTATCAAAGTATCAAACGCGAATCATATGAACGTGATGAAAACTAGCTTGACGATATTCCCATGTGCCCTCGGGAGCGCTTTTCCTATTATAAGAGTTTGTTCCGGCTTGTCCTTTGCTACAAAAAGGATTGGGCCACCTTGCTGCACTTTATTAACTTTTGTTACTTGTTGCTCGTTACAATTTACCTTATCACAAAACTATCTGTTACCACTTATTTCAGTACTTGCAGAGAATACCTTGCTGAAAACCGCTTATCATTTCCTTTTGCTCCTCGTTGGGTTCGACACTCTTACTTATCTAAAGGACTACGATAGATCCCCTATACTTGAGGTTCATCACTTTCCCTTCAAATATAAAGGGAATACCTTCTTCTTGACAACATCCTAGGGCATACCTACAAGCTTAAATAATCCACAAACTTCATCCACATAGATTAGGTGCATATCAGGATGTAATGTTCCATCTCCTGCATAAGGATTAGCTTGCAGTTTCTCTATCATACCCGAAGGGATTTCATAATAAATATTTTCAGTAGGTGCAGTAGGTTGAGGAGCAACTCTTTGCTCTTCCGGTCGAGGTGAAGATACCCCGAACAAGCCCCTCAAAGGATTATTTTCCATTGTAACAAGTGACAGTAAATTTTAGCACACTATATATAATTGTTTCCTTACCAAATTACACTTACCAAAGGTGCTTCACTCCTCGGCAATGGCGCCAGAAAAGAGTCTTGATGACCCACAATTATAGGGGATCTATCATAGTCCTTTTGATAAGTAAGAGTGTCGAACCCCACAAGGAGCAGAAGGAAATGACAAGCGGTTTTCAGCAAGGTATTCTCTGCAAGCACTGAAATTATCGGTAACAGATAGTTGTGTGATAAGATAATTCGTAACGGGTAACAAGTAACAAAAGTAAACAAGGTGCAGCAAGGTGGCCCAATCTTTTTTGTAGCAAAGGACAATTCTGGACGAACTCTTATATAAAGCAAAGCGCTCCCGAGGACACATGGGAATTACTGTCAAGCTAGTTTTCATCATACTCATATGATCCGCGTTCGTTACCTTGATAATTTGATATGTGGGTGGACCGGTGCTTGGGTTCTGCCCTTCCTCGGACAAGCCTCCCACTTATGATTAACCCCTCTCGCAAGCTTCCACAACTATGAAAGAAGAATTAAGGTAAGCCTGACCATAACATGAAACATATGGATCCAAATCAGCCCCTTACGAAGCAACACATAAACTAGGGTTTAAGCTTCTATCACTCTAGCAACCCATCATCTACTTATTACTTCCCAATGCCTTCCCCTAGGCCCAAATCATGGTGAAGTGTCATGTAGTCGACATTCACATAACACAACTAGAGGAAAGACAACATACATCTCATCAAAATATCGAACGAATACCAAATTCACATGATTACTTATAACAAGACTTCTCCCATGTCCCAGGAACAAACGTAACTACTCACAAAGCATATTCATGTTCAAAATAAGAGGAGTATTGAATAGAATTAAGGATTTGAACATATGATCTTTCACCGAATAAACCAACTAGCATAAACTACAAGGAGTAATTAGCACTACTAACAACCCACAGGTACCAATCTGAGGTTTTGAGACAAAGATCAGATACAAGAGATGAACTAGGGTTTGAAAGGAGATGGTGCTGGTGAAGATGTTGATGGAGATTGACCCCCTCTCGATGAGAGGATCATTGGTGATGACGATGGCTTTGATTTCCCCCTCCCGGAGGGAAGTTTCCCTGGCAGAAGAGCTCCGCCAGAGCCCTAGATTGGTTCTGCCCAAGTTCCGCCTCGAGACGGCGGAGCTTTGTCCCGAAAGCTTCCTTCTGATTTTTTTTCAGGTCAAAACACAACATATAGCAGAAGATGGGCATCGGGAGCCTGCTAGGGGGCCCGCAAGACCGGAGGCGCGCCCTCCACCCTTATGGATGGCAGGTGGCCCCCTCTGGTGATTTCTTTGCCCAATATTTTTTATTAATTCCAAAATGACTCTTCGTGAAGTTTCAGGACTTTTGGAGTTGTGCAGAACAAGTCTCTAATATTTGCTCCTTTTAGAGTCCAGAATTCCAGCTGTCGGCATTCTCCCTCTTCATGTAAACCTTATAAAATAAGAGAGAATAGGCATAAGTATTGTGATATAACGTGTAATAACAGCCCATAATGCAATAAATATTAATATAAAAGCATGATGCAAAATGGACGTATCTGGCATTACAGTGGCCAAGCGACGGTGCTGAGGTGTTTGACATTCATTCCCATTTCTTACATGGGACCTAAGCATGCAACCAAGGACACACATTTGATTTTTTAACCCATTTTTATGCACTCGTGCATGTGCCTGTAGTTCAAATTTGAATTATGCACATAAATGCCTAGAAAACTCAGTTAATGTATAAAAATGTCCAAACGAATCCCCAAAAAGATCCAAAATTTAACACAACACTCCTGTTGTTCCATGTTGACACTAGAAAAAAAATCGAAAGCAAGAAGAGGCAATGAATATCATTTCGTCCAGAAAGGTGACACGTTCCCTACCGGAACCATGAGGCTTGTCTGAAAAGCTCTGGTTTGTGACAAGCTTATACCCAAACCTTCCCCAAATGGGACAAAACTTTTACCACAACATGTTGATGCCGTTCCATGATAGCATGCCAAGTTTCCTGAATTTCAGACAAGTTTTGGATTTACTAGAATTTTAAAACCATGTATCTCAATGTTTGCAGCCAAGCGACGGTGCCGAGGTGTTTGACATTCATTCCCATTTCTTGCATGGGACCTAAGCATGTAACCAAGGACATACATTTGATTTTTCAACCCATTTTTATGCACTCGAGCATGTGCTTGTAGTTCAAATTTGAATTATGCAAATAAATTCCTAGAAAACTCAGTTAGTGTATAAAAATGTCCAAACGAACCCTGAAAATTTCCAAAATTTAACACAACACTCCAGTTGTTCTATGTTGACACTAGAAAAAAAAATTGAAAGCAAGAAGAGGTGACGAATATCATTTTGTCCACAAAGGTGACACGTTCCCTACCGGAACCATGAGGCTTGTTCTAAGAAGCTCTGATTTGTGAGAAGCTTATACCCAAACCTGCCCAAAATGGGACAATTTTTTACCACAGCATGTTGATGTATTTCCATGATAGCATGCCAAGTTCCATGAATTTCAAACGAGTTTTCGATTTACTAAAATTTTAAAACCATGTATCTCAATGTTTGCGGCCAAGTGATGGTGCCGAGGTGTTTGACATTCATTCCCATTTCTTACATGGGACCTAAGCATGCAACCAAGGACACATAGTTGATTTTCAACCCATTTTTATGCACTGGAGCATGTGCCTGTAGTTGAAATTTGAATTATGCACATAAATGCCTAGAAACTCGGTTAATGTATACAATTGTCCGAACGAACCCCGAAAAATTCCAATATTTTTGACGAAACACCTATAGTTGGATGTTCACTGCAGATAAAAGTTTTAGCAATTCAAATACCCTCCTTTGCCGATGTGACCCAAGTATGTCTTTCAAATTAGGACAAAAAATCCAGTAGATTGCATATAGTTTATTACCACCAACCGTGTGAGATACATTACAAAATATCTTGGAGCACCGTCGGAGTAGTACGTATATGGCTTACGCGAAAAGGTGCGTCGGCTACAGTCCACAGCCGACGCGTCAAGCACACGGAGCACACTAGCTCGCTCCCCAAATATCATTTCACTGTTCAATCGTCGCCGGTGAATGATGGGGACGTGGACCCATGTCATGAGGGCTACTTCGGAGGCCCACTCCGGCGAGAGTGCGACCGCAACCGCCATGCACGTGCTAACAAGCTGCATGAGCACGACCGCAATCTGTGACCGGGCGGCCAAGGCAGCCCAAACGGCTGATGTTGCTGCTCAGGTGGCAGTAGCAACATTTGCATCGGGGATAGCAACTGGCGAGAGCAGCACAACATCTGTCCATTCCACAGCGGCGGCCTTAGCCCGGATGGATGCCGCCCACGCCCAACTCATGGCGGTCACCGCACAAAGAGAACGAAGCTTCTCTGACAACGATCAGCAACCCATGGACAAAGAGTTGGCAATCGCCGAGAGCGTTCGAGCAGCCGTCCATTCCTTCGCGGCATACCTTGCCACGATAGAGCCCGTCCAAGCCCAGATCGCAGCCGCCCATGCCCAGCTCATGGCGGCCTTTTCCACAGTGATGGCGTATGGCGAGATGCTTGCCGAGTATGGTGCGATGGATGCCATAGAGCCCCTTCCCCAGGAGATCATCGGGCGTGAGCTGGACATGGAGGAGGCGACGGAGATCAACGGCGCTAGCCGGAGTAGTACTCTTTGGTTAATATAAAGCGTCGATCTTTAATTTGTTAGAGTAATGTTTAGGTAAGCTAGCTCTATTTAATTGCTGAACTTGTTCGATTAAGAAGTGTGAGTGTGATGTAGGCTCCTTTGTGTACCAAAATTATGCAATGACGTGGATGACCACTGTAACCAGGGAAATTCGGACCAAAATTTGCACGTTCAAACTCATCACACATGGGGGTAAGATATATGAATCTTTTTGATGTTCACATATCGTACACAGTGTTAAATAAGGGACCGTGTATGATGACACTTTGCGCGACAATTTTTTCGTCGATCCAGGCACGTAATCCACACCTGACCCCCATCCTCCTCCTCCTTCTACATCCTGCATGCCCCGACAGCCGACGCGACACCTTCCACCCAAATCATCGACCCCTACCCCAAATAAGCGTCGCCCTAAGCCATGGTGGACGCAGTATAGCCAGGAGCTCAAGGAGCATTTGGCAGCGGACAAGCAAATCGCGGCCGCACACGCGAATGTGGTCGCGATGACTGCCATTCGTGCCGACCCCCAGATCTTGGAGGAGCACCTCGCCGTTGAGGCCACCATCAACGCCTCGCGCGCCAATGCCGTGACATGTTTGGCTGCTTTAAACGACAATTCATTGCATTTTCTCGAGGCCACCGTCGTTGCCTTCGACGAAGACTATGAGGTGTTTTCTCAGTGTGCCTGTGCTTACCTCAACTCGAGAGCCAGCAGGTTGGTGCCTGGAGCGGCTTGATACGTCTCCAGCGTATCTATAATTTTTGATTGCTCCATGCTATATTATCTACTGTTTTGGACTATATTGGGCTTTATTTTCCACTTTTATATTATTTTTGGGACTAACCTATTAACCGGAGGCCCAACCCAGAATTGCTGTTTTTTTTGCCTATTTCAGTGTTTCGGAGAAACAGAATATCAAACGAAATCCAAACGGAAGAAAACCTTCGGGAACGTGATTTTCTCACCGAACGTGATCCAGGAGACTTGGACCCTACTCCAAGGAACAAAAGAGGCGGTCATGAGGGTGGGGGGTGCGCCCTCCCTAGGGCGTGCCCCCTGCCTCATGGGCCCCATGTTGCTCCACCGATGTACTCCTTCCTCCTATATATACCTACGTACCCCCAAACGATCAGATACGGAGCCAAAAACCTAATTCCACCGCCGCAACTTTCTGTATCCATGAGATCCCATCTCGGGGCCTGTTCCGGAGCTCCGCCGGAGAGGAACGTCATCACGGAGGGCTTCTATATCATCATAGCCTCTCCGATGAAGTGTGAGTAGTTTACCTCAGACCTTCAGGTCCATAGTTATTAGCTAGATGGCTTCTTCTCTCTTTTTGGATCTCAATACAATGTTCTCCCCCTCTCTCGTGGAGATCTATTCGATGTAATCTTCTTTTTGCGGTGTGTTTGTTGAGAACGATGAATTGTGGGTTTATGATCAAGTCTATCTATGAATAATATTTGAATCTTCTCTGAATTCTTTTATGTATGATTGGTTATCTTTGCAAGTCTATTCGAATTATTAGTTTGGTTTGGCCAACTAGATTGGTTTTTCTTGCCATGGGAGAAGTGCTTAGCTTTGGGTTCAATATTGCGGTGTCCTTTCCCAATGACCGAAGGGGCAACAAGGCACGTATTGTATTGTTGCCATCGAGGATAGCAAGATGGGGTTTTTATCATATTGCATGAAACTATCCCTCTACATCATGTCATCTTGCTTAAGGCGTTACTCTGTTTTTAACTTAATACTCTAGATGCATGCTGGATAGCGGTCGATGAGTGGAGTAATAGTAGTAGATGCAGGCAGGAGTCGGTCTACTTGTCTCGGACATGATGCCTATATACATGATCATAGCTAGATATTCTCATAACTATGCTCAATTCTATCAATTGCTCAATAGTAATTTGTTCACCCACCGTAGAATACTTATGCTCTTGAGAGAATCCACTAGTGAAACCTATGACCCCCGGGTCTATTCTCATCATATCAATCTCCATTACTTTATTATTTCTTTGCTTTTTTACTTTGCCTTTTACTTTTCACTTTGCATCTCTATATCAAAAATACCAAAAATATTATCTATCATCTCTATCAGATCTCACTCCTGTAAGTGACCGTGAAGGGATTGACAACCCCTAATCGCATTGGTTGCGTTGAGCTATTGTTTTGTGTAGGTACAAGGGACTTGCGTGTATCCTCCTACTAGATTGATACCTTGGTTCTCAAAAACTGAGGGAAATACTTACGCTACTTTGCTGCATCATCCTCTCCTCTTCGGGGAAATCCAACGCAGTGCTCAAGAGGTAGCAAGAAGAATTTCTGGCGCCGTTGCCGGGTTGTCTGCGCAAAAGTCAACATACCAAGTACTCATCACAATCCCTATCTCCCGCATTACATTAGTTGCCATTTGCCTCTCGTTTTCCTCTCCCCCACTTCACCCTTGCCGTTTTATTTGCCCTCTCTTTCCCAATCTCCTTCTCTTTTTCCATTTGCCTTTTTCTCGCTTGCCTTGTCGTCATGGCTAGTCTTATATCTTCTCCGTTATCTCCCGAGAATGAAGACTTAAATTTTAAACAAAGGGAGGGAGAAAATCTGAAAGACGGTTGGTATAGAATTTGCAATGCTCAAAACAGATCTACCAGGAAGCAATCTACTTTAGTTCTTCTTCGCAATTTTTATGTAGGTGCTAGTCCTTGGTATAGATATATCCTTGATACCATTACTGGGGGGAATTTCTTGGGTAGCCATACTTTTGATTCTTATAATGCTATGATAGATTTATTTGGCTCACCACCTCTTTTGGTTAATGGAACTATGTTAAATTTGGAGCATGTTATGCAAAGACTTGAAATTATTGAAAATAAAGTTGCTACCATTGAATTAATTGAAAATCTAGATAAAAAGATCCACAATCAAATTACCCAATATGGATCTAAGGTAGGAATTACTTTGAAAAATACTAAGGAGAAGGAACCCATGGTTAATGAGAAAATAAATCTAGATTCCACTAGAATCGATAAACTTGAGGGTATCATTACCAACTTGGGGACCGCTTTTTCTTCTGTAAAGAACACTCCAAGTCCTCCCACTAAAATTGCCAAGCTTATGTATGTTCCTAAGAATAAGGGTGAATCTTCTAGTAAGGAAACTGCGGATCTTAAATCTATAAGTATTCATCCCAATCTTTTTGCTATCATTAAGGAACCATTTGCTACAAATTAATTTTTCGATCTTGTGCCTAAAAGTTTGATAATTACTAGAAATAAAGAAATTTCTAAGAAAGATAGATGCCTCATTGAAGAATTGACTACCAAAGATGGAAATACCTAGATCTATCCTTGCTTTCATGCCTAGCTAGGGGCGTTAAACGATAGCGCTTGTTGGGAGGCAACCCAATTTTATTTTTAGTTTTTGTTGTTGTTGTTTTTTCTTCTGTTTAGGAATAAATAATCCATCTACCTTCTGTTTGGATGTGGTTTTGTGTTTTAATTAGTGTTTGTGCCAAGTTAAACCTATAGGATCTTCTCGGATGATAGTTACTTGATCTTGCTGTAATTTCCAGAAACTTTCTGTTCACGAAAAAATGTTAAAAATCACCAGAACGTGATAAAATACTGATTCCAATTGCTTCTGATCAATAAACAAATTTTCTAGGTCGTCCTATTTTGGTAGATGTTTTGGAGTTCCAGAAGTTTGCGTTAGTTACAGATTACTACAGACTGTTCTGTTTTTGACAGATTCTGTTTTTCGTGTGTTGTTTGCTTATTTTGATGAATCTATGGCTAGTAAAATAGTTTATAATCCATAGAGAAGTTGGAATACAGTAGGTTTAACACCAATATATATAAATAATGAGTTCATTACAGTACCTTGAAGTAGTCTTTTGTTTTCTTTCTCTAACGGAGCTCACGAGATCTCTGTTGAGTTTTGTGTTGTGAAGTTTTCAAGTTTTGGGTGAAATCTTTTGATGGATTATGGAACAAGGAGTGGCAAGAGCCTAAGCTTGGGGATGCCCAAGGCACCCCCAAGATAATCCAATGACACCAAAAAGTCAAAGCTTGGGGATGCCCCGGAAGGCATCCCCTCTTTCGTCTACTTCCATCGGTAATTTTACTTGGAGCTATATTTTTATTCACCATATGATATGTGTTTTGCTTGGAGGGTCTTGTATTATTTGTGTCTTTGTTTGTTACTGTGCCACAATCATCCTTGCTGTACACACCTTTTGAGAGAGCCATACATGAATTGGAATTTGATAGAATACTCTATGTGCTTCACTTATATCTTTTGAGCTATGTAGTTTTGCTCTTTGTGCTTCACTTATATCTTTTGAGCGTTATAATTTTGCTCTACGTGCTTCACTTAGATATTTTAGAGCACGGTGGTGGATTTGTTTTATAGAAACTATTGATCTCTCATGCTTCACTTATATTGTTTTGAGAGTCTTTAATAGCATGGTAATTTGCTTAATAATACTATGCTTGGTATTCAAGATTTGTAAAACTTTCTTTTGAGTGCGTTGAATACTAAGAAAAGATTGATGCTTGATAATTGTTTTGAGATATGAAGATGGTGATATTAGAGTCATGCTAGTTGAGTAGTTGTGAATTTGAGAAATACTTGTGTTAAAGTTTGTGATTCCCGTAGCATGCACGTATGGTGAACCGTTGTGTGATGAAGTCGGAGCATGATTTATTTATTGATTGTCTTCCTGATGAGTGGCGGTCGGGGACGAGCGATGGTCTTTTCCTACCAGTCTATCCCCCTAGGAGCATGCGCGTAATACTTTGCTTTGATAAATTCTAGATTTTTGCAATAAGTATATGAGTTCTTTATGACTAATGTTGAGTCCATGGATTATACACACTTTTTCCCATCCTTCCACCATTGCTAGCCTCTCTAATACCGCGCACTTTTCGCCGGTATCATACACCCACCATATATCTTCCTCAAAACAGCCACCATACCTACCTATCATGGCATTTCCATAGCCATTCCGAGATATATTGCCATGCAACTTTCCACTGTTCCGTTTATTATGACACGCTCCATCATTGTCATATTGCTAGCATGATCATGTAGTTGACATCATATTTGCGGCAAAGCCACCGTTCATAATTCTTTCATACATGTCACTCTTGATTCATTGCATATCCTGGTACACCGCCGGAGGCATTCATATAGAGTCATATTTTGTTCTAAGTATTGAGTTGTAATTGTTGAGTTGTAAGAAAAATAGAAGTGTGATGATCATAATTTTTAGAACATTGTCCCAAGTGAGGAAAGGATGATGGACACTATGATTCCCCTACAAGTCGGGATGAGACTCCGGACGAAAAAAGAGGCCATAAAAAAAGGCCCAAATAAAAAAAATTTAGAAAAAATAAAAAAAAATGAGAGAAAAGGAGAGAAGGGACAATGTTACTATCCTTTTACCACACTTGTGCTTCAAAGTAGCACCATGATCTTCATGATAGAGAGTCTCTCATTTTGTCACTTTCATATACTAGTGGGAATTTTTCATTATAGAACTTGGCTTGTATATTCCAATGATGGGCTTCCTCAAATTGCCCTAGGTCTTCGTGAGCAAGCGAGTTGGATGCACACCCACTTAGTTTCTTTTGTTGAGCTTTCATATACTTATAGCTCTAGTGCATCTGTTGCATAGAAATCCCTACTCACTCACATTGATATCTATTAATGGGCATCTCCATAGCCCGTTGATACGCCTAGTTGATGTGAGACTATCTTCCCCTCTTTTTGTCTTCTCCACAACCACCATTCTATTCCACATATAGTGCTATATCCATGGCTCAAGCTCATGTATTGCGTGAAGATTGAAAAAGTTTTGAAAATGTTAAAGTATGACACAATTGCTTGGCTTGTCATCGGGGGTGTGCATGATTTAAATACTTTGAGCATAGCCAGACTATATGATTTTGTAGGGATAACTTTCTTTGGCCATGTCATTTTGAGAAGACATAATTGCTTTGTTAGTATGCTTGAAGTATTATTATTTTTATGTCAATATGAACTTTTGTATTGAATCTTTTAGATCTGAATATTCATACCACAATTAAGAAGATTTGCATTGAAATTATGCCAAGTAGCACTCCGCATCAAAAATTCTCTTTTTATCATTTACCTACTCGAGGAAGAGCATGAATTAAGCTTGGGGATGCCTGATACGTTTCCAACGTATCTATAATTTTTGATTGCTCCATGTTATACTATATACTATTTTGGACTATATTGGGCTTTATTTTCCACTTTTATGTTACTTTTGGGACTAACCTATTAACCGGAGGCCCAGCCCAGAATTGCTGTTTTTTGCCTATTTCGGTGTTTCGAAGAAACGGAATATCAAACGGAGTCCAAACGGAATGAAACCTTCGGGAACGTGATTTTCTCATCAGATATGATCCAGGAGACTTGGACCCTCCGTCAAGAAAGAAGAGAGGCGGTCACGAGGGTGGAGGGCGCCCCCCCTAGGGCGCGCCCCCCTACCTCGTGGGCCCCTCAAAGCTCCACCGACGTACTCCTTCCTCCTATATATACCTACATACCCCCAAACGATCAGATACGGAGCCAAAAACCTAATTCCACCGCCGCAACCTTCTATACCCACGAGATCCCATCTTGGGGCCTGTTCCCATCTTTGATCAATCATTGTATTTGAGGCGCTTCAAGAACTCTAGCATGCTGTCCTCTACCTCCTTTTCTTGATGCTTGTTCATTTTCCATGTGTATTCATTAACGGTGTTTGGGTCAATGAACCCAATGCCATAGCGTCCACCTTTTCTCATTTCATACATCTTCATCCTGCATAATACCACAGAAAAGAATATAGTGAGGATAATTACAGGTAATGATTGATCAAAAGGATCACTACAGCTAGCTTGAGACTTAAACTACAGAAAGAAATCACTTACAGACAATAGTAACTGACGATAGATTTGTCGAGTGCGTCTTGATTGTATAACTGAAACAGTTCAGGATACTCAATGGCCACAGCTTTCTCATGGTAGTAATCATCCTTCTTGACATCCACCATGAGGGACTCTCGATTGGATCTCTTGGTAATGTCCATGTACCATTGATGCAATTCATACATTCTCGTTGGGAGCTTGTTGACATCTTCTGGCTCGACCAAAGGTTGGCCCCGGACATATTTCCATTTTATTTCCTCCTCTGTAATCCCAGGCATGTCCTCGATCTCGAGGAGTTGTCCAACAGTGATCTTGAGTTCTTCAGCCTGCATTATATGCTCCTGGGTTATTACCACATCGCCCACCTCGGGAACGTAAACTGTTTGGCCACAATAATATTGGGCGCGCGTACTGTCACGTGTTGTTGGCGGCACAACAAGCAGGGGGGTCGATTGCGCCGCCTGTTTTCCCAGCCGGGCAACGGTTTTCCCGCATTTTTTGACAGCTGCTTGTTGTTTGCTCGAGCTCGAGCTCGCCTCCTTCTGTAGACGTCGTCGATGTAACTTCCTGATGTGGCCTCATAGTCTGTGTCAACAGGCTTAGGAGCTGGTGGTTCAGCCATACGAATGAAGTGCTCAACTACTTCCACAGGCACTTTCTCCCTTGGCGGCGGTGGCGGTTTCGGTCCAAAATGGGCGTCGAGTTCTGCCTGCACTATGGCATTGGTTTGCTCCTCGGTCCTGTCGTAAGCCTTCACAGGAAGAGGAGTAGTGAGGTTTGGACCATATTTATATCGCTTGCCTCCGCCTGTACTTCCTGTACTATGACCTCGACTCGTACCGCTACGCACCATAGCTGCGGGGTGTCTCTTCTGCGATTGCTGAGGCGGCGGAGACGGCTGACGGGGCTGAGTTGGACGAGGAGGAGTGGCCTGAAGCTATGCCGGACTTGCAGTGGCCTGAGGTTGTGCCGGACTTGGAGGAGGAGTGGACGTCTGACGCTGTGTCGGACTTGGAGGAGGAGTGGCCTGACACTTTGCCGGACTTGGAGGAGGAGGAGTGGCCTCACGCGTTGGTGGACTTGGAGGAGCGGGAGTCTGCTGACTCGGTGGCGGACTTCGACGAGGAGTCGGGTGACGTGGTGTCGGTGGCCTTCGAAAGATGATGCAATCCTTTCTCCATAGGATGACACGATGTATGGCCTCTCCCAATGTGTGCTCGTCGTCACCTCCATGAATGTCAAGCTGTAGCTCCGAATATGGGTCCACCACCTCATCAACCAAGACACGAGCATAGCCCGCTGGAATCGGGTTGCAATGGAAGGTTGCCTTGGGGGAATTTGAAAAAGCAACGGCGTCCGCCACCTTCATGGATATGTTCTTCATTTTGAAGTGTAGCTCGCAGTTAGTGTTCTCCGTGATGTCATCCACAGGGTATCTATCCAGCACTACTGCGTCGCCCGGGGCGGAACCCACGCTGCTTCTCGGCATGGATGGGGAGGTGGTATCCAATGCTGGATCATCCGCTAGCTGCTGCAGCTGCTGAGACCCCCTTTGCTGGCTAAGTGAGTCGATCTGCTCCTGCTGCCACTGGAATTTAGCTGCCAATTCCGCTTGACTTGCTTCTAGGCCTTGAAGGCGTTCATAGTCCCACTTCCTCTGCTCCTCCTCCATCTTCCTCTTCTTCTCCTCCGCAATCTTCTTTCTCGCACGGGTTCTGTAGTCGGCCTTCCAGTCCGAAAACCCCTCATACCACGGAATAGCGCCCTTGCCTCGTGTTCTTCCTGGGTGTTCAGGATTTCCCAGGGTACGCGTAAGCTCGTCGTTCTCTCTGTTGGGCTGGAACACCCCCGATCGAGCCTCTTCTATTGCAACAAGTAGCGCATCGTCGGCTCCGTTCAGACATGCCTTCGTCGAAACATTGCCTGTCTTCAGGTCCAACTCCCCCCATGCGCATAGAACCAAGTCCTGCACCTGGGGGGCCAGCTCTTAGTAACCGGAGTGACACTTGCATCCTCCATCTCTTTCTCAGACTTATCCCACTTAGGCATTGCCACCGCGTAGCCACCTGGCCCCAGCTTATGGAACTTATCCTTTTTTTCGGCATTCTTGTTTATTCTCGACCGTTCCTTAGCTAATTCTGAATCCTTGAATTTCACAAAATCGTCCCAATGAGCACTTTGATTCTCTAGTATCCCCTCGAATACTGGAGTCTTCCTTCCTCCCTTGACGTACTTCTCCCACGTCGTTCTCTTGTGGTTCTTGAATGCAACCGCCATCTTCCTAAAAGCAGCGTCCTTGACTTTCCGCACATCTGCTTCTGTGAAATTATCTGGTAGGGTGAAATGTTCCATGAGAGTATCCCAAAGCAGTTTTTTTTGATTCTCGTCGACAAAAGTAACATTTGGACGTGGCTTTGCTGGCTTTCTCCATTCTTGAAGGGAGATCGGGAGTTGGTCCTTCACAAGAAGTCCGCACTGATGAACGAACTTGTCCGCAATCTTCTTAGGCGCTAATGGTTCGCCATTAGGTTTGAATGCCTCGATATTGTACTTTACGCCCTCCTTCAACTTTTTGTTCGGGCCTCGTTTCATCCTTTTGCCTGAAGATTTGCTCGATCCGGATGGCTGAAAGAAGAAAGATCGATTCATTAATATATCTTCAACTCATTTAAAACATGCGATGATCACCAGATTCCTGCTTATATAAATATATATACCTCGCCGGTGTTTGTTGTTTCAGGATCAACATGTTCTTCGTCGTAGTTCATGACTTCATCTTCTCGGTCGTCGCGATCGAATATCATATCACCCTCTCCGGTGTTGTTTAGAAATTCGGAGCCGTCAAAATCTTCTTCATTCTGATCATCATCTGGCCCGCGTATGATATCGAACATGGTCTGTTCTCTCTCTATCAGTATTGTCCGCCATAGCTTTTATTTAACTATGCCAAAAGAAATATAAAACAATTTAGTATAATCTCGAATAATAGATATAATCTCGAATACATCGTCTCGAATAATAGATATAATCTCAAATACATCATCTCGAATAATAGATTTAATCTCGAATACGTCGTCTCGAATAATAGATATAATCTCGAATACATCATCTCAAATAATATATATAATCTCGAATATTATATATCGAATACATCACTAGCTAGCTAGCTAATAAAGATCGAATACTAGAGAGTAATCTAGGCGGTGGACAACCAAAGTGAAGGAACCATCACTGGATCATAGCTCGGGTGATCTCCTCAAAGAACCTACCAGGTATTGGAGAACCTGACGTCCATAGCAGCCATGTAGCGATGGACGTGCTCGTCCTCCTCCCTGACACGGTGACGTACCACCTCCGGCGGGGCCGGCTCCCTCCGCACCGAAAGTGGCCCACGCGAATGCCACCAAAGGAGATGAGGGTCGACGACGGGACCCGGGGCCGGGTTCCTCACCAAGCGTCGCGCCCCTGAAGGTAGCACCTCCCAGTGCCAGCCCGGCGGAGCCCAGTCCCGGACATGGGTCCTCTGAAGCAGGACGTCGTCGCGAACGGGTCGACGGCGAGGATGCGGGCCGGGCATCATCAGCAACAAATACTATATGCAAATGTAACACTAATTATGCTATCATTGCATATGTCAAAATTCTATATGCTATTTCATACTAATTAAGCATCTAACACTAAAAACAGAAAAAACAACTTCTATACATCCATTAAAAACAGAAAAACAACATTATATAAAAAAATTCCATACTAATTAAACACTAATTATATCCATATCTAACATGCATTCATACATATATACTAGTGAAAAAATAATAATCTGAAAAATCTAAACTAATTAAACATACAAAATACGTATATACTAATTAACTTAAGGAAATGTGCGTGTGTGTGTGTGTTCATCATGCTTGTGTGTGTGTATGCATGGGCTCGGGGAGGGGCAGCGCCCATGGTGGCCACCGGGGGCGAGGGAGAGGGGTTAGAGGGGGAGAGCTCACAGCGGGGCGACGGCGACGGCGAGGCGACGGGCCGGGGCGGCGACGGGCCGGGGCGTGATGGGGCGGCGACGCGGGGACGGCACGACGGGGACGGGCCCAGGGCGGCGACGACGACGGGGGCGGCGACGGGGACAGGGGCGGCGACGGGGATGAGGGCGGCGACGAGGATGGGGGCGGCGACGGCAACGGCGCGTGACGGGGGCGGCGTAGGACGGGGGCGGCGACGGCGTCGATCGATGGGTAAGAAACAGAGGGAGAATGAAATTTTTCGAAGTGATGTATATATAGAAGGCACCTTTAGTACCGGTTGGAGCCACCAACCGGTACTAAAGGTCTGTTTTGGCTAGCCCAAGCGCCTGGCAGCGACCCCCTTTAGTACCGATTGGTGGCTCCAACCGGTACTAAAGGCCCCCCCTTTAGTACCGGTTGGTGCCACGACCCGGTACTAAAGGGTGTGCGCTGCCAGGCGAGGGGCACAAAAGTTTAGTCCCACCTCGCTAGCCGAGGGGCACTCGCACCTGCTTATAAGCCCCGCCGTCGCTGCTGTCTCGAGCTCCTCTCTTAAGCAGGCCTTCTGGGCCTACCTCTTCTGCGATGCCCTGTTGGGCCTACTGGGCTAGCGGGCTTGCGTCCTGGCCCAACTTGAATTTGGGTTTCTAGTCGTATGCAGGCCGCTGTGGCCCAGTAGGTGGGCTTTTTTCTTCTTATTTTTTTGCTATATTTATTTTTGTGAATAACTTAACTTTGAAAATAGATTTTTCAGTGATTCTTTTTTCTTATGTTTAATATTAGTGTGTTTTATCATTATATTCAATTTGGTAATGCTTAGGTTATTTAAAAAATGAAATGCCTTTGTAACGGATGAGTTTTCGTCCGAAACCCTGATACTTCGAAACAGATTGTCCATTTTGTACACGAAGTGCATCCAGTTTTTGTGGTAACCCTCTCTACTTTTTTGCACATGCTATGTGGGTGAAATTATGATACCATGCCAACTTTCATCCTTTTCTGAGTTCATTTGAAATGCTTTTCAATTTCAGGGTCATTTAGCTGAAAAATCAGTAAATGCATGAAAGAATTTGCTTGCACATAAAATTTCTTCGCGTTTCAAATGCCAAAACACATAACTAGCTACCCTAACTATTACAGAGATTCCCTCCTGGGTGTGAAACACAGAAGAAAGTGATGATAGTTAAGCCGATCACATCCCAGATCTTTGGGTGTGAAACTTTTTCTTCGCGTGTGTCCCTTTGCGTCGTAGCCATGGAAAATCTTCATCATTTAACGGGATGCTCGGGTCAATATTCACTGTGAATGGAGCAATTTCATCAAACTTTTCATAATCTTCTGACTTGTCTGTCTTGTCATCCACTCCCACGATGTTTCTCTTCCCAGAAAGAACTATGTGCCGCTTTGGCTCATCGTACGATGCATTCGCTTCCTTATCTTTTCTTTTTCTTGGCTTGGTAGACATGTCCTTCACATAGAAAACCTGTGCCACATCATTGGCTAGGACGAATGGTTCATCTGCATACGCAAGATTGTTGAGATCCACTGTTGTCATTCCGAACTGCGGGTCTTCCGTTACCCCGCCTCGTGTCATATTGACCCATTTGCACCGAAACAAAGGGACCTTCAAACCACGTCGATAGTCAAGTTCCCATATGTCCTGTATATAACCATAATATGTTTCCTTTCCCGTCTTGGTTTCTGCATCAAAGCGGACACCACTGTTTTGGTTGGTGCTCTTCTTATCTTGGGCGATCATGTAAAATGTATTACCATTTATCTCGTACCCTTTGAAAGTCATTATATTCGAAGATGGTAACTGGGATAGCAAGTACAGATCATCTTCAATAGAGGTGTCATGCATGGTACGTGCTTGCAACTAGCTGGCGAAACTCCTGGTTTGTTCACATGTAATCCAGTCATCAGACCGCTCCGGGTGTTTGGAGCGTAGCAAATTCTTGTGTTCATCCATATACGGAGCCACCAAGGTGGAATTCTGTAGAACTGTGTAGTGTGCTTCAGTAAGAGAATGTCCGTCCATACATATTATTTGTTCCCCTCCTAGCGTGCCTTTTCCATCCAGTCTGCCCTTATGCCGCGATTCAGGAACACCAATCGGCTTAAGGTCGGGAATAAATTCAATACAAAACTCAATGACCTCCTCATTTTGACGGCCCTTGGAGATGCTTCCTTCTGGCCTAGCACGGTTATGAACATATTTCTTTAAGACTCCCATGAACCTCTCAAAGGGGAACATATTGTGTAGAAATACAGGACCCAAAATGTTAATCTCTTCGCATAGGTGAACTAGGACGTGCGTTATGATGTTGAAGAAGGATGGTGGGAACACCAACTCGAAACTGACAAGACATTGCACCAAATCATTCTGTAACCTTGGTATGATTTCTGGATCGATTACCTTCTGAGAGATTGCATTGAGAAATGCACATAGCTTCACAATGGCTAATCGAACGTGTTCCGGTAGAAGCCCCCTCAATGCAACCGGAAGCAGTTGCGTCATAATCACGTGGCAGTCATGAGACCTTAGGTTCTGGAACTTTTTCTCTGCCATGTTTATTATTCCCTTTATATTCGACGAGAAGCCAGACGGTACCTTAATACTGAGCAGGCATTCAAAGAAGATTTCCTTCTCTTCTTTGGTAAGAGCGTAGCTTGCATGACCCTGATGTATGCCGTCTTTTCCGTGCATACGTTGCTGGTCCTCCCGTGCCTCAGGTGTATCTTTTGTCTTCCCATACACGCCCAAGAAGCCAAGCAGGGTCACACAAAGATTCTTCGTCACGTGCATCATGTCGATTGCGGAGCAGACCTCGAGGTCTTTCCAATAGGGCAGGTCCCAAAATATAGATTTCTTCTTCCACATGGGTGCGCGTCCGTCAACGTCATTCGGAACAGGTTGTCCACCAGGACCCTTTCCAAAGACCACCTTCAAATCCTTGACCATATCATGTACATCAGCACCAGTACGGTGGCGAGGCTTCGTCCGGTGATCCGCCTCACCTTTGAAATGCTTGCCTTTCTTTCTTTCGGGATGCCTGCTCGGAAGAAATCGACGATGTCCCAGGTACACATTCTTATTAGCCAAATATATACTGTCGGTATCGTCCAAACAGTGCGTGCATGCGCGGTATCCCTTGTTTGTCTGTCCTGAAAGGTTACTGAGAGCAGGCCAATCATTGATGGTCACGAACAGCAACGCCTTTAGGTCAAATTCTTCCCCCATGTGCTCATCCCACGCACGTACACCTGTTCCATTCCACAGTTGTAAGAGTTCTTCAACTAATGGCCTTAGGTACACATCAATGTCATTGCTGGGTTGCTTAGGACCTTGGATGAGCACTGGCATCATAATGAACTTCCGCTTCATGCACAACCAAGGAGGAAGGTTATACAAACATAGAGTCACAGGCCAGGTGCTATGGTTGCTGCTCTGCTCCCCAAAAGGATTAATGCCATCTGCGCTTAGACCAAACCATACGCTCCTTGTGTCATCTGCAAACTCCTTCCCGTACTTTCTTTCGATTTTTCTCCACTGCGACCCGTCAGCGGGTACTCTCAACTTTCCGTCTTTCTTACGGTCTTCTCTGTGCCATCGCATCGCCTTGGCATGCTCTTTGTTTTGGAACAAATGTTTCAACCGTGGTATTATAGGAGCATACCACATCACCTTGGCAGGAATCTTCTTCCTGGGGCGCCGGCCCTCGACATCACCAGGGTCATCGCGGCTGATCTTATAGCGCAATGCACCACATACCGGGCAAGCGTTCAAATCCTCGTACTCACCGTGGTAGAGGATGCAATCATTAGGGCATGCATGTATCTTCTGCACCTCTAACCCTAGAGGGCAGACAGCCTTCTTTGCTTCGTACGTACTCTCGGGCAATTCGTTGTCCTTTGGAAGCATATCCTTTATCATTACCAGCAACTTTCCAAATCCCTTGTCAGATACACCATTCTCTGCCTTCCATTGCAGCAATTCCAGTGTGGTGCCCAGCTTTTTCTTGTCACCTACGCAATTCGGGTACAACAATTTTTTGTGATCCTCTAACATGCGCTGCAACTTCTTCTTCTCCAAATCACTTGCGCAGTTTCTCTTTGCATCGGCAATGGCCCGACCTAGATCATCAACGGGCTCATCTGATGC
The DNA here is from genome assembly GCF_003073215.2 of Triticum urartu. Lineage (NCBI taxonomy): Eukaryota > Viridiplantae > Streptophyta > Magnoliopsida > Poales > Poaceae > Triticum > Triticum urartu. Next base: position 491,617,837 of record NC_053024.1, read on the forward strand.
GTCTTCTTCACCTTCTTCCCGCATTGCCGGCTCAGCTTCTTCCCGCATTACCGGCTCAGCTTCTTCCCCCATTGTTGTATCATCGTATTCAGGGAACCCATGGCCAGGATAGCTGTCGTCGTCCTCTTCTTCTTCATTGTCTTCCATCATAACCCCTCTTTCTCCATGATTGGTCCAAACATTATAATGGGGCATGAAACCGGACTTAAACAGGTGGACGTGAATGGTTATTGACGTAGAGTAATTGTGACCATTCTTACAGCGAGCACATGGACAAGGCATAAAACCATCTGCCCGCTTGTTTGTCTCAGCCGCAAGCAGAAAAGTATGCACGCCCTCAACGAACTGGGGAGAGCATCGGTCATCATACATCCATTGTCGGCTCATCTTCATTACACAACACCGAATAGACCAAATTAATACAAGTTCATACATAAAGTTCATACAACACTTAAATGCAACAAACAAATAACTCTCTAGCTAAAGCATTTAAATGCAACAAAAAATACGATCAAGATCGCAACTAAGGTAACAATGGATCCAACAGCATAATGATACCAAGCCTCACTATCGATGGCATATTTTCTAATCTTTCTAATCTTCAAGCGCATTTTCTCCATCTTCATCTTGTGATCATCGACGACATCGGCAACATGCAACTCCAATTCCATCTTCTCCCCCTCAATCTTTTCAATTTTTCTTTCAAGTACTCGTTTTCTCTTTCAACTAAATTTAACCTCTCGGCAATAGGGTCGGTTGGAATTTCCGGTTCACATACCTCCTAGAAAAATTTCTATGTCAACTTGATGGGCATAATTTGTCATAAACACACAATACAACTAGTTTTAAAAGGGAATATACATACCACATCCGAATCATAACAAGGACTATGGCCGACGGGGACGGATATCAAAACCATGGCACTATATGTATAACAAACAACGTACGGGTAAGATAATTATACGAGTAACTATATATCCAAATCACACAAACATCAATTTTTATATAAAATTTCATGAACAAGAGGCTCACCACAAGATGGTGCCGGCGACGGGACGGTGCGGGCGATCGACGGTGGCTACGATGGAGATTTAGAAGGCACTAAGTAAACCACACCTACATATGCAAACTAAGTGTTATTTTTGACCTCAAATTGGATATAAATCAAATACTAGCACATATATATATATATATATATCCTCCCAAATTACTAAACTCACAAATTAATCACTATATAAAGCATTGCAAGAGCTAATCTAGCAATGAGAGATGAAAGGACAAAGTTGCTAACCTTTGTGATCATTTGAATGGATGGGGGCCTTCAAATCTTGACAAATTTTGGGCAAAATGTGTGATGAGCTCGAGAGGAAGAGGGGAAGAACAGAGAGGAGAGGGGAAAGGGGAAGAACAGAGCGAGCTCGGGTGGACGAAGGGTTTATGTAGGACGACCTTTAGTACTGGTTTGTGCCAAGAACCGGTACTAAAGGGGCTGGAGGGGCCCCATTCTGACAACATCCTGCCACCACTCTCATTAGTACCGGTTCGTGGCACGAACCGGTGCTAAAGGTTCGCCACGAACCGGTACTAATGAAAGCGGCCCGGCTAGCCGTTGGAACCGGCACTAATGTATACATTAGTGCCGGCTCAAATACAAACCGGCACTAATGTGCTTCACGTTTGACCCTTTTTCTACTAGTGGTTGTTTATGACTAATGTTGAGTCCATGGATTATACGCACTCTCACCCTTCCACCATTGCTAGCCTCTTCGGTACCGTGCATTGCCCTTTCTCACATTGTGAGTTGGTGCAAACTTCGCCGGTGCATCCAAACCCCGTGATATGATACGCTCTTTCACACATAAACCTCCTTATATCTTCCTCAAAAAGCCACCATACCTACCTATTATGGCATTTCCATAGCCATTCCGAGATATGTTGCCATGCAACATTCCACCATACCATTCTTCATGACACATTCATCATTGTCATATTGCTTAGCATGATCATGTAGTTGGCATAGTATTTGTGGCAAAGCCACCGTTCATAATTCTTTCATACATGTCGCTCTTGGTTCATTACATATCCCGGTACACCGCCGGAGGCGTTCATATAGAGTCATACTTTGTTCTAGTATCGAGTTGTAATCATTGAGTTGTAAATAAAGAGAAGTGTGATGATCATCATTCAATAGAGCATTGTCCCCAAAAAAGAGAAAGGCCAAAGAAAAAAAAGAAGGCCCAAAAATAATAATAAATAATAATAATAATAAAAGGGGCAATGCTACTATCTTTTTTTCCACACTTGTGCTTCAAAGTAGCACCATAATCTTCATGATAGAGAGTCTCTTGTTTTGTCATTTTCATATACTAGTGGGAATCTTTCATTATAGAACTTGGCTTGTATATTCCAACGATGGGCTTCCTCAAATGCCCTAGGTCTTCGCGAGCAAGCAAGTTGGATGCACACCCACTTAGTTTCTTTTGTTGAGCTTTCATACATTTATATCTCTAGTGCATCCGTTGCATGGTAATCCCTACTCCTTGCATTAACATCAATCGATGGGTATCTCCATAGCCTATTGATTAGCCTCGTTGATGTGAGATCCTTTTTTGTCTTCTCCACATAACCCCCATCATCATATTCTATTCCACCCATAGTGCTATATCCATGGCTCACGCTCATGTATTGCGTGAAGGTTTATGAGTTTGAGATTATTAAAGTATGAAACAATTGCTTGGCTTGTCATCGGGGTTGTGCATGATGAGAGCATTCTTGTGTGACGAAAATGGAGCATGACTAAACTATATGATTTTGTAGGGATAAACTTTCTTTGGCCATGTTAGTTTGAGAAGACATAATTGTTTTGTTTGTATGCTTGAAGTATTATTATTTTTATGTCAATATGAACTTTTGTCTTGAATCTTTCGAATCTGAACATTCATACCACAATTGAGAAGATTTACATTGAAATTATGCCAAGTAGCACTCCGCATCAAAAATTCTCTTTTTATCATTTACCTACTCGAGGACGAGCAGAAATTAAGCTTGGGGATGCCTGATACATCTCCAACGTATCTATAATTTTTGATTGCTTCATGCTATATTATCTACTGTTTTGGACTATATTGGGCTTTATTTTCCAGTTTTATATTACTTTTGGGACTAACCTATTAACCGGAGGCCCAGCCCAGAATTGCTGTTTTTGCCTATTTCAGTGTTTCGAAGAAACGGACTATCAAACGGAGTCCAAACGGAATGAAACCTTCGGGAACGTGATTTTCTCATCAGATATGATCCATGAGACTTGGACCCTCCATCAAGAAAGAAGATAGGCGGTCACGAGGGTGGAGGGCGCGCCCCCCCTAGGGCGCACCCCTGCCTCGTGGGCCCCTCGAAGCTCCACAGACGTGCTCCTTCCTCCTATATATACCTACGTACCCCCAAACGATCAGATACGGAGCCAAAAACCTAATTCCACTGCCACAACCTTCTGTACCCACGATATCCCATCTTGGGGCCTGTCCCGGAGCTCCGCCGGAAGGGGAATCCACCACGGAGGGCTTCTACATCATCACCATAGCCCCTTCGATGAAGTGTGAGTAGTTTACCTCAGACCTTCGGGTCCATAGTTAGTAGCTAGATGGCTTCTTCTCTCTTTTTGGATCTCAATACAATGTTCTCCCCCTCTCTTGTGGAGATCTATTCGATGTAATCTTCTTTTTGCGGTGTGTTTGTTGAGACCGATGAATTGTGGGTTTATGATCAAGATTATCTACGAACAATATTTGAATCTTCTCTGAATTCTTTTATGTGTGATTGGTTATCTATGCAAGTCTCTTCGAATTACAGTTTGGTTTGGCCTACTAGATTGGTTTTTCTTGCAATGGGAGAAGTGCTTAGCTTTGGGTTCAATCTTGCGGTGTCCTTTCCCAGTGACAGTAGGGGCAGCAAGGCACGTATTGCATTGTTGCCATCGAGGATAACAAAATGGGGTATTTATCATATTGCATGAATTTATTCCTCTACATCATGTCATTTTGCTTAAGGCGTTACTCTGTTTTCATTAACTTAATACTCTAGATGCATGATGGATAGCGGTCAATGAGTGGAGTAATAGTAGTAGATGCAGGCAGGAGTCGGTCTACTTGTCTCGGACGTGATGCCTATATACATGATCATACCTAGATATTCTCATAACTATGCTCAATTCTGTCAATTGCTCAACAGTAATTTGTTCACCCACCGTAGAAATACTAATGCTTTTGAGAGAAGCCACTAGTGAAACCTATGGCCCCCAGGTCTATTCTCATCATATCAATCTTCCATCACTTTATTATTGCTTTGCTTTTTTACTTTGCCTTTTATTTTAATTTGCATCTTTATACCAAAAATACCAAAAATATTATCTATCATCTCTATCAGATCCCACTCTCGTAAGTGACCGTGAAGGGATTGACAACCCCTAATCGCGTTGGTTGCGTTGAGCTATTTGTTTTGTGTAGTACGAGAGACTCGCGCGTGGCCTCCTACTGGATTGATACCTTGGTTCACAAAAACCAAGGGAAATACTTACGCTACTTTGCTGCATCATCCTCTCCTCTTCGGGGAAATCCAACGCAGTGCTCAAAAGGTAGCACTGTGCTCCCGCCACTGCTTCCCGCTGTGTGCTTCTGTTGCTGCGTACTGCTGTTTCCTGCAGCAGCTCGCCCCTGCCGCTGCCTGTTGCTGCTCCTTGCCGAGCCTGCTGCCCGCTACTGCTTTGCTGCTAGTTGTTCCTCTGCTACTGCCGCTTAGTGCTGCCTGTTGCTATCGTTGGCCGTTGCGGCAGATTGGCCATGGTCATGCGCGCATGCTCAATGTGCACAACTGGCTGTGACTCTGGCCGGCTTAATTAATTAGAGATAGATTAGTTTAGGATTAGATTAGTGGTATAAATAGCCTAATGTGTAAATGACAGGTGGCACCACTAGTTTGAATTAGTTTATACTAATTAAATTGCCCCTTGTCACTTACATGTGGGCCACACCTGCCCCTTTGACTAGTCAAGTTTGACTTGGTCAATTCAGATTTTTATTAAATACAAAAATTTTAGAATATTTGTTAAACTTTAAAAAATCATAGAAAATAAATCGCAAGTCAGATGAAAATACTTTGTACATGAAAGTTGCTCAGAACGACGAGACGAATCCGGAAACATAGCCCGTTCGTCCGCCACACATCCCTAGCATAGCAAACCTGCAACCTTCCCCCCTCCGGTTCATCTGTCCAAAAACGCGAAACGTCGGGGATACTTTCCCGGATGTTTTTCCCCTCTAGTAGAAAACGGAGCTTTAGCGCCGGTTCGTAAGGGCCTTTAGTGCCGGTTCCATAAGCGGCACTAGGGGGTGGGCACTAAAGGCCCCCCCTTTAGTACCGGTTCGGCACGAACCGGCGCTAAAGTGCCTCCACGTGGCGTGAGTTCGCGTCCTGGTATGGGGGACCTTTAGTACCGGTTGGTGTTACCAACCGGTACTAAAGGGTTTTTTTCTGAATTTTTTTTGAAAATTTTGGAAATTTTTTTTGATTTTTTTTCGATTTTTAATTTTTCTGAATTATTTGATGATTTAGTCTCTAGTGACCTCTCTTAACTGCTCAAGTGTGGATCACTCATTCCAAATCGCCTGACTTCCCGGCCGGTCACCCATCCTCTCACTCCCCCAGCCTGAGCACGCTTAACTTCGGAGTTTTATTCCCCCTACATTCCAAGTCTGCACTTGTTGTTTTCCTAACAAATGTAAGCTGTCAATCCTATTAACCCTCAGCAGTTTAGCTTGAGCATTAGGTCACACGTTTCACCGTTTGAGTTTGAAACTATTATTCTAAAAAACAGTAATTATTTAGTAACACTAATATTTCTTGAATAAGTTTGACCATAGTTTGACCACAGTTTGACCATAGTTTGACCAGATTTGACCAAAATTTAAAAAATTGAAATAATTATTTAGTAACACTAATATTCTTGAATAATTATGTAGTAACATTAATACTTCTTGAATAAGTAGTTTGACCAGATTTAACCAATTTTTTTAAAAAAACTGAAATTTGACCATAACTTTTTTTGTTTTGGAATTTGAGGATTCTAAAAAATTGCAAACAGGCCGTAGGCGGTCTCCATCGGATGCGGATTTTCATGCTGAATTTTCTGATATATTATACGTTTTTTTCCGACATCGTATGCAAAAGTTATAGCCGTTTTACATTTTCCCTACACTTTTTGCAAAACATGTCCAAATTTAAGTTTTCAAATTTTCCTAACTAGTAGATGTAGTAATATAACTACCTCTCGAAGGATTTTATTTTTTGAAGTTTTTATCATTTTCTTTTGATTTTTTTAGAACTGAAATGGCGACACACCGGGGGGGGGGGGTAGAGTTTGAAAATTGCCCTATAGTGCCGGTTTGTGTCACAAACCAGTACTATAGGTCAAACCCCTGTAGTACCGGTTCGTGGCACAAATCGGTACTAAAGGTTAGCCCTTTAGTACCGGTTTGTGACACGAACCGGTACTAAAGGTGATCGTGGGGCCCCGGCCTGATGCCAGCCTGCCATCACCCCTTTAGTACCGGTTCGTGGCACGAACCGGTACTAAAGGTTCAACACGAACCGATATTAATGCATAGCCGTTCGAACCGGCACTAATGGTACCATTAGTGCCGGCTAATGGTACCATTAGTGCCGGCTCAAATTCAAACCGGCACTAATGTGCTTCATGTTTGACCCTTTTTCTACTAGTGCCCCTTAGCCGGTATTACCTATCCATGCGTTAGATCATCTCTACCACCGCATATTGAATGTTATGCTTTGTGATGCTTTGATTGCTTTGTTATTTATTGTGTTCGCATCCATTACTTCTTTCCGGTAGACCCCGAGACCGCTGCCGGTACCCTTGTGATCGACTACATCGACGACGAACCCTTCTTGTCTGAGCAACCAGGCAAGCCCCCCCTTGATCACCAAATATCGCCTATTCTTCTCCATACTGCTTGCATTAGAGTAGTGTAGCATGTTACTGCTTTCGGTTAATCCTATTCTGCTGCATAGCCTGTCATTGTTGCTACAGTTGTTACCCTTACCTACAATCCTAAATGCTTAGTATAGGATGCTAGTATTCCATCTGTGGCCCTACATTCTTGTCCGTCTGCCTTGCTATACTATCAGGCTGTGATCACTCGGGAGGTGATTACGGGTATATACTTATATACTTTACATGATACCTGTGGTGACTAAAAAGTCGGGTCGGCTCGAGGAGTACCCGCGAGTGAATCTTTGTGGCGGAGCGACAGGGCAGGTTGAGACCACCTAGGTGAGAGGTGGGCCTGGCCCTGGTCGGCGTTCGCGGTTACTTCATAATAACACGCTTAACGAGATCTTGGTATTTGATCTGAGTTGGGTCGTTGACCTTATACGCACTAATCGCCACGTGGGACAAGATATGGGCAACCGGCATCGTGGTATCAGTCGAAGCTCTTTTTAACGTTAATGACTGAGTGGCGCGCGCCGGATTGGACTAGAACGCCTGCTAGGCTAGGTCTGCTTCCGGCCGCGTACGCAACGTGCAGGTGTGCAATGGGCGATGGGCCTAGACCCCTGCGCGCATAGGATTTAGATCAGCGTGCTGACCTCTCTGTTGAGCCTAGGTGGGGCTGCGACGTGTTGATCTTCCAAGGTCGGACATGACCCAGGAAAGTGTGCCCGGCCAGAGGGATCAAACGTGTCGGGTAATGTGGTGCACCCCTATACGGAAGTTTATCTATTCGAATAGCCATGATCTTCGGTAATAGGACAACTTGGAGTTGTACCTTGACCTTATGACAACTAGAACTGGATACTTAATAAAACACACCCTTCCAAGTGCTAGATACAACCCGGTGATCGCCCTCTCACAGGTCGACGAGGAGAGGATCGCCGGGTAGGTTTATGCTATGCGACGCTACTTGGTGAACTTACCATCTACTCTTTCCTACATGCTGCAAGATGGAGGTGGCCAGAAGCGTAGTCTTCGACAGGATTAGCTATCCCCCTCTTATTCTGGCATTCTGCAGTTCAGTCCATCGATATTGCCCCTTTACACATATACCCATGCATATGTAGTGTAGATCCTTGCTTGCGAGTACTTTGGATGAATACTCACGGTTGCTTTTCTCCCTCTTTTCCCCTTTCCCTTCTACCTGGTTGTCACAACCAGATGCCGGAGCCCAGGAGCCAGACGCCACCGTTGACGATGACTCCTACTACACCGGAGGTGCCTACTACTATGTGCAGCCCGCTGACGACGACCAGGAGTAGTTAGGAGGATCCCAGGCAGGAGGCCTGCGCCTCTTTCGATCTGTATCCCAGTTTGTGCTAGCCATCTTATGGCAACTTGTTTAACTTATGTCTGTACTCAGATATTGTTGCTTCCGCTGACTCGTCTATGATCGAGCACTTGTATTCGAGCCCTCGAGGCCCCTGACTTGTATTATGATGCTTGTATGACTTATTTTATTTTTAGAGTTGTATTGTGATATCTTTCCGTGAGTTCCTGATCTTGATCGTACACGTTTGCGTGCATGATTAATATATGATTGAATCGGGGCGTCACATCCCTCGGGCATAAGTGGCACCCGACGGGGTTTTAAAAAAAAGTCTTTTGAAAATACTTTGTCTCCATCACCATGCATATTACTGTCCCTTTTTGCATAGGAACTACTTTAGCATCCTATCTACTCCCACCTGCATAACCCTCATAGGAAGGTAGGGTCATGCATAATGCAAGTATCAACACGGAAGTAACAGAGGCAACCCACCAAAGTGGTTACCATCTCATCATGATTCCGATGCAACAATAATAAAGTGCTATATGAAATGCATAAAAGGGTTTCATAGACATGGTCAAAGGGCTGCTTGCCTGGCTCAGCAAAGTCTTTTGGGTCTTCAAAGTCTTCTTGTCCAACTCCTTCGTCAGCAACGCAATCTATCGTCGTAAAATAATAATGAGAAAAATAAGGCAATAGCAAAACAAAAAAAATCAAAGTGCTCAGAAAAATGTCAACTAATCGATTATATAATTAAGACAAGAGTCAAACAAGCCATCACGTTTATCCACATATGCTAATATTATTACCACCGTCCGATTAGAATAATAACGGCTAAAATTTAAAGATTTTTATGTTACATCGAAAAATATATGTATCAGTACTATTGAACTTGCATGTTGACACGTTAGATGCATATAAGGAATAGGAACTTTAGAAAAAAAAATAGAGAAAAAATATCACTGTCAAACAAATAGAATAAGGAACATAGAGGCATAATCAATGACGTGTATACATGGAAAAGGAAACTGCAACTAGGTTTGCATGCGTATTGAAAAGACTAGGTTTGCGTGCACATAACGGGCACATACACAATGCATTGGTTCAATCGAACTTTTCCTTTTTTAGGCATTGCTTCAATCGGACTTTCCCCCTTTTTAGGCATTGCTTCAATCGGACTTTTCTTTTTGAAATGTTGCTTCAATCGGACTTAGCACCACGCAATCGGCAAGCGTCCGGTTGCCTTTAAAAAAAAAAAGTAACACAGCATCCCGTTGCCTCAAAACTGGACGCTGCGGGTTAACAAAAAACTAGACGTTGGCCAGGCCAAATACCAAATCTTAAGCCCCACAGCACAGGGGGAAAAAGAATCCTAAGCCCAGACCACCTAACAAAAAAAAAGACAGTCAGTGCCACAATTTTTTTTACAGACTCTGACTGAAGCCAAGCCATGCATATGGAGCTTAGTCTATAATGAGCCAAAAATGTGCAGAATAATATATATAAAAAGACATTTGAAATATTTTAATAATTTAAAATATTTGAAATTGTAGTTTAGTACTTTCTCCATTCATAAATATAAGATGTTTCGGATTAAAATGAGTGAACAAACTTTTCGCAAAAAAAGAGTGAACAAACACAATAAAACGTGTCCATGTACATCCGATTCTAAAAAAGTTAGAACATCTTATATTTGTGAATTGAGGGAGTATCTCCTAATGACAAGTTTGCACATTTATCGAATATATATACGTGTGGAATTGCTTTGATTATTTTCTTGCCAGTAAGACAACGAATTTCCCTAGCTACAAAATGCAATTCCAGTCAAACTCTATGTCGGAATAAAAACTAAGCCCAATGACATAGGTAACCTAGGCGTATGTGGCTGGAGGCAGTGCCGAATTATGTAGCATGAGGGTTGGGCAACGATTCAAGCTCCAACCAGCCAATTTGCTGAATTTTTTTTATATATAATGGTATTAAAAAGTTACAAAACTTTGAAGAGAGATTTCAACTTTATTTTAGTACGTCCTCCATTCTAAAATAAGTGTCTTTGATTTAGTGCAACTTTTATAAATAAGCCAAATATATCTATGTATACGACAGATGGACCGAGCATGTCACGCTAATCATCTAAGAAAACGTAGGAAAAAGAAACAATGCATAAAAAGACATGTACGTGTTTGCATGGGACCAAGCACTGCCATACGTACATGATTAGGACGGAGCATGTAAGGCTAATCATATGAGGAAAAGTAGGGGAAGTGAATCAACCTGTGGTTGATTTGGTGGCTAATCATATGAGGAAAAGTAGGGGAAGTGAATCAACCTGTGGTTGATTTGGTTAGATGGATAGTGATATCCTCCCATCAGGGTTCAAATCCTGGTGCTCGCATTATTCCTGGATTTATTTCAGGATTTCCAGCGATGCGCTTTTAGTGGGAGGAGACGTTTCCGTCGACGACGAGGCGTCTACAGTGACTTCGTAAATCTCAAGATGATATGCCGGTTCAGTCTCTCGGAGGTGCTCATAGGGGTAGGCTGTGCGTGTGTGCGTTCATAGGGATGAGTGTATGCGCGTGTATATGAGCGCTTGTGTCTGTACTGATGCTCAAAAAAAAGGAAAAGTAGGGGAAAAAATAAAGTAGGAAAAAAAAACAAAGCAAATGCTCGGCTTTCCAGCACAACAAATCGATTCAGCTCATATAAAAACATCAATTAGACTGTGCCCGTATGTTAAAAAAAATAGCCTCTGGCCATCCGGCCGGACGAGCAGATTTTTTTTTTAGTTTGGGACGCACATTGATTTTTCTTTTTTTTTTGGGACACAAGACTGATTTTCCTTTTTCTGAACACTGGACCGCAGCAGATTGTTGATATCGACTCATTTCATATAAACTTGAAATAATAATTAAGAAAATAAAGATATTCATTTTTATATGAACTTCGCAAAAAAAATCTTCGAATAGTTATAGCTATATTCAATAGTGTTGAAAGAGAAATTAGGACTTAGGTTTGTACACAAAATTCAACCTACAATGTACCCAAATAGAAGGAAACATCTACTTTTTCTTTGAACACAATATAGAGCCAGACGCTCACACACACACATCCCTATGAACGCGCATGCATCCTATCCACATGAGACAACATCTTGAGATTTAAAAAAAGCCATATAAATCTTTGTAGTCAACGAGAACGTCTCCTCCCACTAAATATACATCGCTAGAAGGCCTGAAATATCAAGAAAATACGTGCACCAGTGTCAAGTCGAGAACTTAAACTCGGGTTAGCTAGGAATACCACTGTCATCCAAACCATCCAGCCACATGTTGGCTCTCAAAACATCTACTTTTTTAAAAAAGAAACAGAAACAACTTTTGTAAATTCAAGAGCTTGAATGCAAAAGGCAACCAAACGGCCGGCAACGTGATACACTGCAGGACCACACTTTCAGTTTGTGTTCCTTAATATTTCTTCATCTAAAAATATATGAAATGGAAAGCTATTAAATATACAATTAATATGTGTTCTATTAGGAAATTATATTTATAAACAGGACTAGGTACAAACCACATAGCTGAAAAGGGAACACAACTCTATTTTGTACATATATTTGGGCCAGCTTTTTGGTTTGCACACATTAGTTAATTCAATATTACGTTAGCAACATAATTAAAAGTTGTAAGTGAAACTAAAAGAGGTAAGTGAAGGAAATATGCCCTAGAGGCAATAATAAAGTTATTATTTTTTTCCTTATATCATGATAAATGTTTATTATTCATGCTAGAATTGTATTAACCGGAAACATAATACATGTGTGAATACATAGACAAACAGAGTGTCACTAGTATGCCTCTACTTGACTAGCTTGTTGATCAAAGATGGTTACGTTTCCTAGCCATAGACATGAGTTGTCATTTGATTACTGAGATCACATCATTAGGAGAATGATGTGATTGACATGACCCATTCCGTTAGCTTAGCACCCGATCGTTTAGTATGTTGTTATTGCTTTCTTCATGACTTATACATGTTCCTATGACTATGAGATTATGCAACTCCCGTTTGCCGGAGGAACACTTTGTGTGCTACCAAACGTCACGACGTAACTGGGTGATTATAAAGGAGTTCTACAGGTGTCTCCAAAGGTACATGTTGGGTTGGCGTATTTCGAGATTAGGATTTGTCACTCCGATTGTCGGAGAGGTATCTCTGGGCCCTCTCGGTAATGCACATCACTTAAGCCTTGCAAGCATTGCAACTAATGAGTTAGTTGCGGGATGATGTATTACGGAACGAGTAAAGAGACTTGCTGGTAACGAGATTGAACTAGGTATTGAGATACCGACGATCGAATCTCGGGCAAGTAAAATACCGATGACAAAGGGAACAACGTATGTTGTTATGCGGTCTGACCGATAAAGATCTTCATAGAATATGTGGGAGCCAATATGAGCATCCAGGTTCCGCTATTGGTTATTGACAGGAGACGTGTCTCGGTCATGTCTACATAGTTCTCGAACCCGTAGGGTCCACACGCTTAACGTTTCGATGACAGTTATATTATGAGTTTATATGTTTTGATGTACCAAAGGTTGTTCGGAGTGCCGGATGTGATCATGGACATGACGAGGAGTCTCGAAATGGTCGAGACATGAAGATTGATATATTGGAAGCATATGTTTGGATATCAGAAGTGTTCCGGGTGAAATCGGGATTTTAGCGGAGTATCGGGAGGTTACCGGAACCCCCCGGGAACTTAATAGGCCTTAGTGGGCCTAGGTGGAAGAGAGGAGAGGAGGCAAGGGCTGGGCCGCGCGCCCCTCCCCCCTAGTCCGAATAAGACAAGGAGAGGGGGGCGACGCCCCCCTTCCTTCCTTCTCCTCCACTCCTTCCCCCTCCCAAGTCCTAATCCAACTAGGAAAGGGGGGGAGTCCTACTCCCGGTGGGAGTAGGACTCCTCCGGCGCGCCTCCTCCCTTGGACGGCCGCACCCCCCTTGCTCCTTTATATACGGGGGAAGGGGGGCACCCCGTAGACACAACAATTGATCAAGTTGATCTTTTAGCCGTGTGCGGTGCCCCCTCCACCATAGTCCACCTCGATAATACTGTAGCGGTGCTTAGGCGAAGCCCTGCGTCGGTAGAACATCAACATCGTCACCACGCCGTCGTGCTGACGAAACTCTCCCTCAACACTCGGCTGGATCGGAGTTCGAGGGACGTCATCGGGCTGAACGTGTGCTGAACTCGGAGGTGCCGTGCGTTCGGTACTTGATCGGTCGGATCGTGAAGACGTACGACTACATCAACCGCGTTGTACTAACGCTTCCGCTTTCGGTCTACGAGGGTACGTGGACAACACTCTCCCCTCTCGTTGCTATGCATCACCATGATCTTGCACGTGCGTAGGATTTTTTTTGAAATTACTACGTTCCCCAACAGTGGTATCAGAGCCAAGTTTTATGCGTAGATGTCATATGCATGAGTAGAACACAACTAAGTTGTGGGCAATATAAGTCATACTGCTTACCAGCATGTCATACTTTGGTTCGGCGGTATTGTTGGATGAAGCGGCCCGGACCGACATTACTCGTACGCTTATGCGAGACTGGTTCTACCGATGTGCTTTGCACACAGGTGGCTGGCGGATGTCAGTTTCTCCAACTTTAGTTGAACCGAGTGTGGCTATGCCCGGTCCTGAAAGTGCGTTATATCGACTAGAGGGGGGTGAATAGGCGATTTTTATGAAATTCTTCACTGAGGAATTTGCTGGTGAGGAAATTCCTTAGCGAAGAACTACTAGCAGCGGAATAAGTACTCAAAAGTAAACACAACAGAATACAAGCATAGTCATCATGATGAAATGAAGATAGGCACAGAGTACAGGAAGCGTAATCACAGGATAACATAGGATGAAGAGAAACAGACTGAAGAAATTAAACTGAGGAAATTGAGAAAGTCTTCAGTCAAAGTCTTCAAACACAGATATGAACAAACATACAACACAGTTATGAGGAAATGAAAGAGTTGAGGAAATAGAACCAGTAAGCTCGGTGAAGACAATGATTTGGTAGACCAGTTCCAACTGCTGTCTCAGTTGTATGTCTGGTTGGAGCGGCTGAGTATTTAAACTCGAGGACACATAGTCCCAGACAACTAGTCAAGGACACTTAGTCCAAGACACCCAGTCCGCACCGTATTCTCCTTGAACTAAGGTCACACAGACCTCGTCCAATCACTCGTGGTAAGTCTTCAGGCGACTTCCAAACATTCACAAACTTGGTCACTTGGCGATCCACAATTCCTCTTGGATGCTCTAGACCATGACGCCTAACCATCTGGAAGAAGCACATTCTTCAAAGGTAACAAGCGTCGGATCCACTCAGGATCAATCTCTTCAGTGATGCTCAATCACTTGGGGTTTGTAGGTGTTTGGGTTTTGGGTTTTTGGTTTTTCCTCACTTGATGATTTTCGCTCAAAGTCCTCGGAGGATGGGTTGCTCTCAAATGACAAGTGCCAGTTTCTCTCAGAGCAGCCAACCAGCTAGTGGTTGTAGGGGGCAGCTATTTATAGCCTAGGGAGCAGCCCGACATGATAAGACATAAATGCCCTTCAATGATATGACCGTTAGGTGGATAGATATTTTGGAACAGCTGGCGCATGGCACAACAACGGTCGAAATTTTGAGTAGCAAAATCCTCAGGGCTATCATGTTCCTCACTGTGTAGGCAATCCGCACTGGCGAATTCCTAACTCCTCAGTCAGGACAAATTCCTCAGAGACCAGAAGAACTTTGTCTTTGTCACTGAAGAAATTGACTGAACTGTATGAGATTTCCAATGGCTTTGCTCGAAGGGATTGGTAGGTGTAGGATTTTGAGTTGAGCATCACATGGAAAATTTCCTTAGTATTTCCTCGACCCCCTTTAATAGTACGGTGTTTCCTATGACTCAAGGAAGAGAAAAACAAAACTATGAACATGAAAGTCTTCAAGCTTCATATTTCTCGCATAAATATCAAGTCTTCACGGACACACCAATTTCTTCACTTTCAAAGTCTTCAGAAATACCAAAATCTTCAGTCGAAGATATTCATTTTTAGGGGTCGACTTTTCCTGTAAATATCAAACTCCTCATAGACTTATAGACCTGTGTACACTCACACACACATTAGTCCCTTAACCTATAAGTCTTCAATACACCAAAATCACTAAGGGGCACTAGATGCACTTACAATGTCCCCCTTTTTGGTGATTGATGACAATATAGGTTAAGTTTTCAACGGGGATAAACCTATGAAGTGTAAATATTGATATTGAGGAATTTGATTGCAAGATATAGAAGAACTCCCCCTGAAGATGTGCATAGTGAGGAATTTGCTTTTGAAGCAATGCACACTTGAAGAGTTGAATCATGGAGATCTCCCCCTATATCTTGTAATTCACACACACATTTAACATATACTATGAAGAATTTGAAATGCATGATGAAATATGGTGTCTGATGAAATTCAGCATGCGTGCAATAATATTAACGAGGAATAAGCATGCAGAATAGTGCATCAAGAGTATCAGAGCACAGTGCATCAAAAGTATCGGAGCACCATCGGGTTTAAGATTACAACTCGATCCAGTAAAGTTTCAGAAGAACGAGAGTTGTAACTTAGCAAAAAAAACGCCCATATAGTAGACCCGCTTGAAGACTAACTCATATTTCTCCCCCTTTGTCATCGAATGACCAAAAGGATCGAAAATGAGGACTAACGCCCTTGAAGATAATCATGTTGATGAAGGAGCGCCAGCGTTGTTGGGGTCGTTGGTTGATGTAGGGCCTGCCGCAGTGTCGTCCAAATCTTCATGTTCATCAGTGTCGCACGATGAAGAATATGAGCTGGCCACCAGAGAAGGAACCTTGACCTTCTTGAATTTCTTTGGTGGAGGTGCAGACCAGTCAAAATCTTCATTAAGACCCATGTTCTTCAGATCTTCTTCACCATACAGATGTGACAGGATTGCCCAGGTGCGACCGAAGACTTGATGGAGGTAGTAGTGGTTTTTCTTCACTGCATTGTGTGTGGCAGTCATGTTGTGAAGAAGTGAACCAAACTGACGCTTAACCCATTTGTGATTTCGATCCACCTTCCGGTGAAGACTAAGCAGAAGTTCACGGTCTGTCATCACGCGCGGAGCAGTGTCTTGAGGAGTGGACTTGGGAGCATTGGCAGAGTCATGTGTGGCAGAGTCATCATTGGTGGAATAAGATGTAGCTTTGCGAAACTGACCATCCAATGGACGAATGCCTTCATCAATTACAGCTGGTGCCTTGCCCTTTCCATCAAATGAGGAATATGTCTGCTTGAGGACTTCAATTGGGGGCAAGTAGCTGAGATGATTCTGGAAATCAGCTTTGTAGTTGAGTGAAGACCTTGTCCTGAGGAATCTCATGATCCAAGGTGCATAAGGCTTCAGCTCAAACGGAGATAGTGCAACATTGGACATAGTCCTCATGAAGAAATCGTGATAATTGACAGGAATGCCATGAACGATGTTGAATACCAGATTCTTCATGATGCCAACAATTTCCTCATCAGATGAGTCGTGACCTTTGATAGGACTGATTGTCCTTGTAAGAATACGATAGACAGTTCTGGGCACGTACAACAATTCCTTCACGAGGAATTTGGTTCTTGGTGCTTGACCTGGCTTCAAAGGTTTCATCAGCACCTACATGTAATGATGTGTGAGCTCAGGTTCACTGTAGATGCAGCGAGCTTCTTCAAGGGGAGGACTGAGTGGTAGAGCACGAAGCAATTCAGAGGCTGGTGCAGTGTACTGAGTGTTTTCAGACATCCAGTCCAGCACCCATGAATTCACATCTTCAGCATCTCCGGTGATGTGTAGCGTTGCATAAAATTGAAGAATTAGTTCTTCATTCCAATCGCAGATGTCAGAGCAAAAGTTGAGCAGCCCAGCGTCGTGAAGAACACTGAGGACTGGTGCGAAGCACGACAGAGATTCCATATCCACGTGAGGAATATGCTCATGGTAGAAAATCTTCTCCTTGTTGAACAGCACCGAGGAATAGAAATTGGCTTGATTAGCAGTCCAGAAACGCCTCTTCCTACTGCTAGCAGAGTCATATGGGTTGTAATCTTTGAAGAATACATGCTCGCCGAAGAAATCATCAGCCTTGAACTTTTGCTTGCGTGAGAATGGATCCTTTGGCTTCGGCAGAGGAGTGTCAGTGAGTTGCATCACGACCTCAGGAATCTCAATTGTAGGTTCTTCAGGCTGCAGTTTGCGTCGTTGGTTGTGCAGCAGCAGTTTCTTCAGCGCTAGTGGCTGGATTTTCCTCATGGACATATCCAGTGGGATGAGTTTCTTCAGAGCCCATGTGAACAGTTTGTGTGGGGGACTGAGCAATTTGTTATAGAGGGGTGAACGTTGGAGAGTTTGGATGCTGACTTTCTCAGAATTCATCACTGATTACGGGTGTGGAGCAGCCAATGTCCACATCTTCATCTTCCATTTCTTCAATGCCAGCCTCTTCAGCTATGAACTAAGGCATAGGCAAGGATATGATAGGTGTTGAAGGGATCGCATCCACTTCAATTTCTTCATCCAACGGTTCAGACGAAGCAGCAGAAGGAGTTTCTTCATCAGATCATCTGGGGATCACATATTCTTCATCAAAGGTAACAAGGTCCTTTGATGGCCTCGTTGAGATGGGAACAGCATCAATCGGATGTGCAAATGAACTTGTCATAGGCTTCATTTTCTTTGGAGCTGAAGAATCTGAAGCAGCTGATGCTTTCCTTTTCTTCACTACAGCACGCTCTACAGCCTTGGTCTTCTTCACATCTGATGCAGATGGAAGGATTGGAGTTGGTGTTGGCGCAGGAGGAGCAGAGGAGTCTGGTTGATTTTCTTCAGGCACAACTGATGCAGTTGCCCTAATTTCTTCAGTTTCTTCAGGCGCATCACTAGTGGATGCCCTGGCAATTTCTTCAGCGGCTGGAGTGTAGTCATTAGCCCTGGAACTCACATTTTCTTAGGCAGCCTGATTTTCATTAGCGGTGCTGACATGTTCTTCAGTCGGCTGAGCAGATGCTTCAGCCTGAGGAATTTCCTATTGCGTTGGGGCAACAACATTTGAAGTGAACTGTTCAGTTATCTTTACAAATCTAACTTTGGCTCCTTGCCAATCAGCATAGTAGGCTTTGAAGTCATCGCTGAGGGTTTTGATTTTAGATTGGATTTTTACAAGTTCATCAGTTGTCATAGTGACAATGTTGTTCTTCAGAAATTTCTCCTTCTTGTACTGTGCTTTCTTGATCTGCCTGGCCTTCTCAAATTTCCACTTTTCTTCTTGAATGAAGTGGGTCAGCATGTGACTTTGGCCAGGAGTCAGCTTGAAGTCAGGCAAGGGAGTGTTGGGGTCCTTGTGCCAATCATCAATGTAGTCGAGGATCAGCTTGGGATCCAAAAGCAGTGGCACCTCTGATCCTTTGGCTCTAGCGGCCTTGACTTGCCTGTCTCTGATGATTTCTGCAAGTTCATCATCATCAGCTTCGTCTTCATCAGACGGCACTTGGAAAGCGACTTGCTTCTTTTGAGGACTTAGGCGTGGACCTCGTCCAGCAGTGGCCTTTGTCTTCAGCAGTGAGGGGCCAGCTGAGGAACTTGGTGCAGCTGAGGAACTAGCTGAGACACCTGAGGCAATGAAGATGCCGGCAGTCCTTTGGCATGAAGCGAGATGCACATGTGCTGAGGATTTGGTCGGAACATCTGAAGGCTTTGGCGGAGGAGCTGCGGACTTTGGAGGAATAGGAGCAGCATGAGGAATTGGCCGTGAGGGCTTTTATGATTCTGGCCATGAGGGCATTACTGAGGAAGCACTTGGCTTGTGCGCAGGCTTCTTTGACATAGCCTTCTTTGGCTTGACAGCAAGGACCTCAGCAGAGGCAGCAGCAGCAGAGTCTTCATTAAATTTCCTCACTGCTTCTCTGGCTTGCTTAGCCAACTTGCCTTGGCGCTTGGCCCATTCATCAGGATAGTCTTCACCTCACTTGACGCTGGTGGGATCAGCAATTTGGCCAGGTGCCAGTGGTGCTCTTGGGCATGGAGGATTGAGTGCGAATTTCTTCATGTACTTAGGAGTGACATATCTGTACTCCCTCCATTCTCTTGCCCATCTCCTCTCCATCTTCTGAATGCGCACTTGGCGCTCATTCTTGGTTTCCTCAGGAGGTGTGCAGTACCCAGCATATATGTCATCAGGGATTTCAAACGTTGTATTTACCTCAGGCCTCTTTCCTCCCTTCTGTGGCCTTTTACCATCAGCCATTTTCTTCAGTTGAGGAATTTGAACAATTGAATTCTCTGAAGAAGTATGCAACTTTTCTTCGAGGAACGCTGCAAATGAGTTAAGTTGATGAGAACCTAGTGATTCAGCAGCTAACATGTGTACCTGTGAATAGAGTATAGTTGCGAGGAATTTGGAGAGGTCATATGCGTTCTCAGAAGGTTTTTCAAAAAGAACAAGTTTGAGGAATTTGACCAGATGAGTCTTGAAGATTTTCACTAAGCGTTCTTTGTCTTAGGTTCCAGAGTTGTATAGTCGAAGATCCACACAATTGAGGAATCTTGAAGAAAAATGATGCTTAGAGAAACGAATCAAGAACAGATGACTTTGTGAGGTGTTCAGTGTGTGAAGATATGAAGAAAAACACTTTTGAAGATTTTGTAGATAATCATTCGAATCAACGAGGGCAGTAAAAGTAACTTTTATTTACCCTGGACGAAGAACACGACGAACTGGAGTGAGGAGATGTGAAGTTCGTCTGTGCAGATCTTCCATGCCCTAACTTGGCGGAGGAAGACGGCTACGGCGGCGGCGGAGTGAAGAAGTCCGCGGTCGGCGTGAGTATGTCGGCGACGAGGTCGAGGCAGTGAAGCTCTTCCTCACTGGCGGCAGGCACTAGGGTTTGAGAAGCTCGAGTTAGAGAGAGAGGTCGAGCGGAGTAAAAGAAGTGAGGAAGGGAAGGAGGGGTATTTATAGCCATGGTGAAAAACTGCTCGCCCGAAGAAATTGGACGAACGTGCCCCTGACCCTTCTCATTCGCATGACATGTGTCACCCATGTAGTGAGAGGTGGAGATCGTGTTAGATCGTGGGTGAGTGGATAAGTGTATCGTGGGATGCAGAACCGTTTGAGCAGCAAAGCCGAAAATTTAGATAAGATAGATTTTAAAGTTCCGTTCGCAATTTCTTCAGCTGACAAGGACACAGTGAAGATTTTGAACGAGTTTCAAATAGAACGCACATGAAGAATTTGTGAACAGATTGAGTTGAGTATAGCATAGAGGGGAAGGGTCCGATCACATTCACTTAGTAGAGAACCAACTTGAAGAAATAGCAATAAGCGAATGCTGTAGAGGACATAAAATCATATATATATATATATATATATATATATATATATATAGCCAATGAAGAAAAACGATGGAACCAGTGAAGACTGCAAAGTTGAAGAATATGAATAATTTGAGGAATTTCAACTTTTGGTGGTGGCGTGACCCACCGTATAAGAATGATGATTTCAGACACCGCGTACAATTATCGTAGGGTTCTGAGAATCAAATTCTTCATTAATTTCTTCACACTAATAGTGTTATTCTTCATTGATTGAAGAAAAACGTTTCTTCATGTGTTGCACATCTAAGTCATCAATTTTGCATAAGTGTTAGGATGAGTGTCCTTTTCAAAGAACATTCGAAGATTCTAGGATATTTAGCTCACACCGCAACTTGCTAAATCTCTTCTCATCCAAGGGCTTGGTGAAGATATCGGCTAGCTGTTCTTCAGTCTTCACATGCTCAATATAAATGTCGCCCTTCAACACATGATCATGAAGAAAATGACGTATCTGAATGTGCTTTGTCTTCGAGTGCTGAACTGGGTTGTGAGCAATCTTGATGGCACTCTCATTGTCACAGAAGAGAGGCACATTCTTCATGTTGACGCCGTAGTCCTTGAGAGCTTGCTTCATCCATAGCAATTGGGCACAACAAGAACCAGCGGCAATGTACTCAGCTTCAGCAGTAGATAGTGATACACAGTTCTGTTTCTTCGAGGACCAACAGACCAAAGATCGTCCAGGAAATGACATGTACCAGATGTTGACTTGCGACCCACACAATCACCAGCATAGTCAGAGTCAGAATATCCAACAAGATCAAAAGCCGAGCCCTTGGGTTACCATAATCCAAGTGTTGGTGTGTGAGCTAGATATCGAAGAATATGCTTCACAGCCTTATGGTGTGATTCCTTCGGTGCAGCTTGAAATCGGGCACACATGCAAACACTAAGCATTATATCTGGCCTAGATGCACATAGGTATAATAAGGAACCTATCATGGAGCGGTATACCTTATGATCGAAGTCAAACCATTTTCATCAGTGCATAGATGGCCATTTGTGGGCATAGGAATTTTGACGCCTTTGTAATCTTGCATGCCGAATTTCCTCAGTACATCCTTGAGGTATTTCTCCTAAGATATGAATATGCCATTGTGTTGTTGACGAATTTGAAGACCTAAGAAGAATTTCAACTCTCCCATACTAGACATTTGATATTCTTCACTCATCATATAGGCAAATTCAACACTATAACGTTGGTTAGTACAGCCAAAGATAATATCATCGACATATACTTGGCACACAAACAATTCACCATCATAAGATTTAGTGAAAATAGTAGGGTCGAGTGAACCGGGTTTGAAGCCTTTCTTCATGAAGAGTTCCTTCAAAGTATCATACCAAGCCCGTGGGGCCTGCTTGAGGCCATAGAGGGCCTTGTTGAGTTTGAAGACTTTGTCATGATTCTTTGGATCTTCAAAACCTGGGGGTTGAGCAACATATACTTCTTCCTCAAGCTTACCATTGAGGAATGCACTTTTCACATCCATTTGATATAGAGTGATATCATGATGGTTAGCATAAGCAAGTAATATGCGAATAGCCTCAAGTCTAGCAACAGGTGCAAAAGTTTCATCGAAATCAATTCCTTTAACCTGTGTGTAGCCTTGAGCTACAAGCCGTGCCTTATTCCTCACCACAAGGCCATTTTCATCTTGCTTGTTGCGGTAGATCCACTTTGTGCCGATGATATTGTGCTTGCGAGGATCTGGACGTTTGACCAGTTCCCAGACATTGTTGAGCTCGAACTGATGTAATTCTTCTTGCATGGCCTGAATCCACTCAGGCTCCAGAAATGCTTCATCTACCTTAGTGGGCTCTGTAATAGAGACAAAAGCATACTGCCCACAAAAGTTAGACAAATATGAAGCTTTTGAGCGTGTGAGGGCCTGGCACTTTGATGTCATTGATGATCTTTTCAATTTGCACTTCTTTTGCAATGCGAGGATGAGCTGGTTGTCGTTGAAGAATTTGATCAGCGTTTTCTTCAGCACCATTTTCTTCAGCATTTCCTTCAGGTGCATTAGCTCGACGTTCTTCATGTTCTGGAATGAATTCTTCAGCAGATTCTTCAGTAGGAATGACATCCTTAGTAGCCTTGAACTTGATAGTTTCCTCAGGTGTTGGTTCATCTATCACAGTAGGTAGGTGCTCTCTTTGCGAGCCATTAGTTTCATCGAACCGCACATCTACAGTTTCAACAACTTTGTGAAGAACGTTGTTTAAGACTCTGTAGGTGTGCGAGTCCTTTCCGTAACCAAGCATAAAACCTTCATGTGCTTTCGGTGCAAATTTTGAGTTGTGATGAGGATCTCTAATCTAACATCTAGCACCGAAGACTGTGAAATAACTTACATTGGGTTTCTTATCAGTGAGGAGTTCATAGGCAGTCTTTTTGAAGAATTTGTGAAGATATACTCTGTTGATGATGTG
Source organism: Triticum urartu (assembly GCF_003073215.2). Taxonomy (NCBI): domain Eukaryota; kingdom Viridiplantae; phylum Streptophyta; class Magnoliopsida; order Poales; family Poaceae; genus Triticum; species Triticum urartu. The sequence continues at coordinate 491,641,086 of NC_053024.1, forward strand.
GCATGCAGTATCAATTGCCTCAGTCGAGAAACGACGAGGCATTTTGTATTCATCAAGCATAGTGCGAGCCATCTCAGCAAGAGTCCTGTTCTTGCGCTCCACGACGCCGTTCTGCTGAGGAGTGTAAGGAGCAGATAACTCATGAGTAATACCAAGTTCATCAAGATAGTCATCGACACCAGAATTCTTGAACTCAGTGCCATTGTCACTTCTGATGTGCTTGATCTTCACACCAAAGTTGGTTGAAGCCCTCGAGGAGAATCGTTTGAAGACTTCCTGCACTTCATGTTTGTAAGTAACAAGGTGTACCCATGTGTAGCGAGAATAATCTTCAACAATAACGAAGCCATATTGAGATGCTTCATTTGAGATAGCAGAATAATGATTAGGACCAAAGAGATCCATGTGAAGCAATTCAAATGGGCGAGTGGTGGTCATGATAGTCTTAGCTGGATGCTTGGCCTTGGTCATCTTCCCAGCTTCACAGGCTCCGCATAGGTGATCCTTGAGGAATTTGACATTCTCGATGCCAATGACATGCTTTTTCTTCGCAAGCGTGTGCAAATTCCTCATGCCTGCTTGACCAAGTCATCGATGCCAGAGCCAGCCCTCTGAAGCTTTTGCAAGTAAGCACACGGCTGGTTGTGGTCCTGTAGAGAAATCAACAATATACAGGTCTCCTCTCCTAAAGCCTTCGAAGACTTTGGAATTGTCATCTTCCATAACCACAACACAACGGTACTTGCCGAAGACAACAACCATATCAAGATCACAAAGCATTAAGACAGACATAAGGTTGTACCCTAAGGACTCAACAAGCATGACTTTGTCCATGTGTCGATCCTTTGTAATCGCAACCTTACCTAGACCCAATACCTGACTTTTGCCTTTGTCAACAAAGATAATATGCTTCAGATGCGATGGAGATAATGGAGCATCCATCAATAGATTCTTGTCACCAGTCATGTGGTTTGTACATCCACTATCGAGGACCCACTCAGTGGCTTTGGGTTGATCATCCTGCAGATGAATTAGTGCAGCTTACAAACTCATATACTTCATCAGTTAAGAATATGACATCAATTCATCAGATCAATTTCATCAAGTAAAAGAACTGATAAAGCAATATGAGGACGTGAGAAATGAAAGTTCATTTCTTCATGATTAGCCTGCGTCCTATCAGGCATGCTCAGGTCTCCAGCAAATTCTTCAGAAGATTATGTGTGTCTGGAGACCTGACCCTGCAGAAGAGATTAGTTCTTTTTCTTCACCACCCACATCTGAAGGGGTGTCAAAGAGTTCATCATTCTGCGAGCTCCATACGAGAAGGATGGCATAGAAGCCAGTCCATTTCGTCTCACATAAGAGGGGTTAGAGTAAGCATAAGAGTATGCAGAGAAATTCTTCGAGGACTTATGGACATAATGATTTGAAGAATAATGCACATATCCATAATCCTTAGATCTTCCCTGCGAAACAGACGGGTTAGCACGATGCTGTTCATATGAGAACTTTGATCCTTTTGAGGAATTTGGTCCGTATGAAGAATTTGATCTGGGGTTCCTATTCTTCACAGGTCGCGTCATGATGACATTCACCTGAAGATTTTCAAGGAATCTTTTGGGAACCCAGATTTTCTTCATAGGGGAGCCGTTCCTTCAGTTAGTGCCAACATATCTAGCAAATACTTCACCATTCTGATTTTTTAATAGCTTATAGTTGGAGTCAATTGACTCATCATCAGAATGAGGAGATTCACATGCAAATCCAGATAAGTTAGATGGATCAACTGGAGGTCCCTTTGCAGCAACCCCTGTAGTTTTGGGGTACTGCTCAGGCTTCCAATATGTACCATCAGCATTGAGTTTCCTCTCAAAGGCGATACCCTCTTTCCTAGGGTTCCTGTTGAGGATCTGCTTTTTAAGCACATCACAAAGAGCCTGATGCCCTTTGAGGCTTTTGTACATGCCTGTCGTGTATAATTCCTTCAGCCCTGCATCGTCAGTGATACCAGCAATGTCCTCAGATGAGGAATTAGTGATAGCAGAGGCATGTGAAGAATTTGAAACATTAGCAGCATTTGAACATTCAGGTGAAGAATTAGCAGATTCACGTTCAATGCACTTCAAGCATGGTGGAACAAATTCTTCCTGAGAAGCGCTGATTTGTTGAGCAAGTAATGAATCGCGCTCCTTCTGAAGATCTTCATAACTCACTCTTAGCTTCTCAAGGTCTTGCTTTCTTTGAAGAAATTCATAAGAAAGCTTCTCATGATCCGATAAGAGAGTGTTATGATGACTTTGAAGTTTGTCAAGCTTGGACTGAAGTCTCTGAAGATTTTCAGTCAAAGTTTCAGTGCGATCCATTTCTTCACCCAACATATCATCACTTTTATTTAGCATGTTTCAAACCTTTTCTAAAGCCCTTTGTTGTTTTATAGCAATCTTAGCAAGTTTAGAATAGCTGGGTTTAAGGTTTTCATCAGATTCATTCTCACTTGATTCAGAGGAGGTATATTTGAGTACCTTGGCACCCTTTGCCATGAAGCAATAGGTGGGAGCATAGTCATCATCGCCTTCATCAGCCTTGTTGGTGAGGTCATTTTCTTCAGTGTTGAAGATAGACTTGCTGACGAATGCAGTAGCGAGAGCAAGGATCGCCACTCTGGATTCAGACTCCTCAGATGACTCCTCTTCCTCATTTTCTTCAGATTCAGCCTCAGAGTCCATTTCCTTGCCAATGAATGCCCTGGCCTTCTTGGAGATGCTCTTCTTGTGATATGAAGGCTTGGAGGATTTTGTTGATGATGATTTTGTGGATTTCTTCTTTTTCTTCGCATCATTAGAACGGTAATCCTTGTATTTCTTCTTCTTTGATTCCTTTTCCCACCGAGAACAATCTTGAATGAAATGTCTAGGTTTCTTGCATTTGTGACAGAGCCTCTTCTTGTAGTCACTGGATGAGGAATCATTTCTCCTTGAGGATCTTCCAAGGCGACCACGTCTTGAGAACTTTTGGAACTTCTTCACGAGCAGAGCCAGATCATGGCTCAGTTCTTCAGGATCACCAAGGCTGCTACCAGAGTCTTCATCTTCAGACTCAGATACTACCTTGGCCTTCACTGCACGTGTTCTGCCATAGCTTGAACCATAGAGATCTCTCTTTTCAGCAAGTTGGAACTCATGAGTATTTAGCCTCTCGAGAATATCAGCGGGATCAAGTGACTTGTAATCAACACGTTCTTGTATCATCAATGCCAGAGTGTCAAATGAGGAATCAAGCGATCTCAGCAATTTCTTCACCACCTCATGGCCGGTGATGTCAGTGGCACCAAGTGCTTGAAGCTCATTTGAGATGTCAGTGAGGCGATCGAAGGTTTGTTGAACATTTTCATTGTCGAGTCTTTTGAAGCGGTTGAAGAGATTGCGAAGAACATCAACTCGAGAGTCACGCTGAGTTGAGACTCCTTCATTCACTTTGGACAACCTGTCCCAGATAAGCTTCACTGTTTCCAAAGCACTCACTCTGCCATACTGTCCTTTACTCAGATGGCCACATATGATATTCTTCGCTTGAGAGTCGAGTTGCTTGAATCTCTTCACATCGGCAGCATTCAGAGAAGGTGTGACTGAGGGAACACCATTTTCCACAACATACCAGAGATCGTTATCAATTGCTTCAAGATGCATTCGCATCTTATTCTTCCAGTAGGGGTAGTCCGTCCCATCGAAGGTAGGACACCCAGCAGAGACCTTGATCATACCTGCGGTCGACATAACTAAAACTCCAGGCGGTTAAACCAAAATCACACAGAACAAGGGAGTACCTTGCTCTGATACCAATTAAAAGTGCGTTATATCGACTAGAGGGGGGGGTGAATAGGCGATTTTTATGAAATTCTTCATTGAGGAATTTGCCGGTGAGGAAATTCCTTAGAGAAGAACTACTAGCAGCGGAATAAGTACTCAAAAGTAAACACAACAGAATACAAGCATAGTCATCATGATGAAATGAAGACAGGCACAGAGTACAGGAAGCGTAATCACAGGATAACATAGGATGAAGACAAACAGACTGAAGAAATTGAACTGAGGAAATTGAGAAAGTCTTCAGTCAAAGTCTTCAAACACAGATATGAACAAACATACAACACAGTTATGAGGAAATGAAAGAGTTGAGGAAATAGAACCAGTAAGCTCGGTGAAGACAATGATTTGGTAGACCAGTTCCAACTGCCGTCTCAGTTGTACGTCTGGTTGGAGAGGTTGAGTATTTAAACTCGAGGACACACAGTCCCGGACACCCAGTCAAGGACACTTAGTCCAAGACACCCAGTCCTCACCATATTCTCCTTGAACTAAGGTCACACAGACCTCGTACAATCGCTCATGGTAAGTCTTCAGGCGACTTCCAAACCTTCACAAACTTGGTGACTCGGCGATCCACAATTCCTCTTGGATGCTCTAGACCATGACGCCTAACCGTCTGGAAGAAGCACAGTCTTCAAAGCTAACAAGCGTCGGATCCACTCAGGATCAATCTCTTCAGTGATGCTCAATCACATGGGGTTTGTAGGTGTTTGGGTTTTTGGGTTTTTGGTTTTTCCTCACTTGATGATTTTCGCTCAAAGTCCTCTGAGGATGGGTTGCTCTCAAATGACAAGTGTCAGTTTCTCTCGGAGCAGCCAACCAACTAGTGGTTGTAGGGGGCGGCTATTTATAGCCTAGGGAGCAGCCCGACATGATAAGACATAAATGCCCTTCAATGATATGACCGTTAGGTGGATAGATATTTTGGAACAGCTGGCGCATGGTACAACAACGGTCGGAATTTCGAGTAGCAAAATCCTCAGGGCTATCATGTTCCTCACTGTGTAGGCAATCCGCACTGGCGAATTCCTAACTCCTTAGTCAGGACAAATTCCTCACAGACTAGAAGAACTTCGTCTCTGTCACTGAAGAAATTGATTGAACCATATGAGATTTCCAATGGCTTCGCTCGAAGGGATTGGTAGGTGTAGGATTTTGAGTTGAGCATCACATGGAAATTTTTTATTAGTATTTCCTCGACCCCCTTTAACAGTACGGTGTTTCCTATGACTCAAGGAAGAGAAAAACAAAACTATGAACACGAAAGTCTTCAAGCTTCATATTTCTCGCATAAATATCAAGTCTTCATGAACACACCAATTTCTTCACTTTCAAAGTCTTCATGAAAGTCTTTAGAAATACCAAAATCATCAGTCGAAGATATTCATTTTTAGGGGTCGAATTTTCCTGTAAATATCAAACTCATCATAGACTTATAGACCTCTGTACACTCACACACGCATTAGTCCCTTAACCTATAAGTCTTCAAAACACCAAAATCACTAAGGGGCACTAGATGCACTTACAGGTCCTTGCGAAGGTTAAAACAGCACCAACTTGACAAACTATCGTTTGATGTGCAGGTAAGAACGGTTCTTGCTAAGCCCGTAGCAGCCACATAAAACTTGCAACAACAAAGTAGAGGACGTCTAACTTGTTTTTGCAGGGCATGTTGTGATGTGATATAGTCAAGACATGATGCTAAATTTTATTGTATGAGATGATCATGTTTTGTAATCGAGTTATCGGCAACTGGCAGGAGCCATATGGTTGTTGCTTTGTTGTATGCAATGCAATCGCCTTGTAATGCTTTACTTTATCACTAAGCGGTAGCGATAGTCGTAGAAGCATAAGATTGGCGAGATGACAACGATGCTACGATGGAGATCAAGGTGTCGCGCCGGTGACGATGGTGATCATGGAGGTGCTTCGGAGATGGAGATCACAAGCACAAAATGATGATGGCCATATCATATCACTTATATCGATTTCATGTGACGTTTATCTTTTATGCATCTTATCTTGCTTTGATTGACGGTAGCATTATAAGATGATCCCTCACTAAATTATCAAGGTATAAGTGTTCTCCCTGAGTATGCACCGTTGTGAAAGTTCTTCGTGCTGAGACACCACGTGATGATCGGGTGTGATAGGCTCTATGTTCAAATACAACGGGTGCAAAACAGTTGCACATGCGGAATACTCAGGCTAAACTTGACAAGCCTAGCATATAACAGATATGGCCTCGGAACATTGAGACCGAAAGGTCGAGCGTGAATCATATAGTAGATATGATCAACTTAGTGATGTTCACCATTGAAACTACTCCATCTCACGTGATGATCAGACATGGTTTAGTTGATATGGATCACGTGATCACTTAGAAGATTAGAGGGATGTCTATCTAAGTGGAAGTTCTTAAGTAATATGATTAATTGAACTTTGATTTATCATGAACTTAGTCCTGGTAGTATTAGCATATCTATGTTGTAGATCAATAGCTCGCTTTGTTGCTTCCCTATGTTTTATATATGTTCCTAGAGAAAACTAAGTTGAAAGATGATAGTAGCAATGATGCGGACTGGGTCCGTGATCTGAGGTTTATCCTCATTGCTGCACAGAAGAATTATGTCCTTGATGCACAGCTAGGTGACAGACCTATTGCAGGAGCAGATGCAGACGTTATGAACGTTTGGCTAGCTCAATATGACGACTACTTGATAGTTTAGTGCACCATGCTTAACGGCTTAGAATCGGGACTTCAAAGACGTTTTCAACGAACACCGTGGTGCACCAACGCCTGTATCTTGGCTTTATTTCTCTCTACCACTCGAACCACGCCCAAGCTAACCAAGCTCATGATACCAAATGTTGGGACAAACCCCGGACCAATCCTCCCCGGCGACACACGCCGGGCAGCCTTTCGGCGCCACAAATGTCGGACGAAGGTAGACGAAGGAGACACCATGATTTTTCTAGCAACGAACACCGTGGCGCTCCAACGCCTTGTATTTGTTATAACTGAACTCACCACCATAGCCGGACTTGCCATGCGTCATCGTAGCCATGCTCTCGCTGTGCAGCGCAGCCCCGCTGCCTCGGCCTCCATGTCCGTTGCGCTCGTCGTGGACTCACCGCGCGTCGCCTCCGCATCCGCCATGACAGCCGCCGCACCGGGCACCTCCATAGGCCGACACACAGCCCGGAGCTTCGCACAATGCAACCACCAACAAACACCGCCATCGTCGGCACGCCTCCGGCACGGCGAACCACGCCCAAGCTAACCAAGCTCTGATACCAAGTGTTGGGTGGCTCTCTCTCTATCTAGTTACTCTCGCTCAAAGGTAGACGATGGACAGGAGACTCGAGTTTGTTTTGTGTGCAACGAATGCACCAGCGCTCCAACGCCTTGTATTTGTTATAACTGAACTCACCACCATAGCCGGTGTGTGTAGCCGTGCTCCGGTGTGTTGCCGAGCGACGGGGTGTGCCGAGCCAAGTGTGAGGGGCCTAGAAGATGTAGTCTTTATCGGGACCATGATGTGTGTCCGGTCGACGTGAGAGTTCTTCCGGGTTACCTCATGTGTGTGTTCGAGTGGTAGAGAGAAATAAAGCCAAGATACAGGCGTTGGTGTGCCACGGTGTTCGTTGCTAGAAAAATCATGGTGTCTCCTTCGTCTACCTTCGTCCGACATTTGTGGCGCCGAAAGGCTGCCCGGCGTGTGTCGCCGGGGAGGATTGGTCCGGGGTTTGTCCCAACATTTGGTATCATGAGCTTGGTTAGCTTGGGCGTGGTTCGCCGTGCCGGAGGCGTGCCGACGATGGCGGTGTTTGTTGGTGGTTGCATTGCGTGAAGCTCCGGGCTGTGTGTCGGCCTATGGAGGTGCCCGGCGCGGCGGCTGTCCTAGCGGATGCGGAGGCGACGCACGGTGAGTCCACGACGAGCGCAACGGACATGGAGGCCGAGGCAGCGGGGCTGCGCTGCACAGCGAGAGCATGGCTACAATGACGCACGGCAAGTCCGGCTATGGTGGTGAGTTCAGTTATAACAAATACAAGGCGTTGGAGCGCCACGGTGTTCGTTGCTAGAAAAATCATGGTGTCACCTTCGTCTACCTTCGTCCGACATTTGTGGCGCCGAAAGGCTGCCCGGCGTGTGTCACCGGGGAGGATTGGTCCGGGGTTTGTCCCAACATTTGGTATCATGAGCTTGGTTAGCTTGGGCGTGGTTCGAGTGGTAGAGAGAAATAAAGCCAAGATACAGGCGTTGGACGCTAGGAACCCTGGCGTCTAGGGGGTAGACGCCGAGAACCCTGGCGTCTAGCCCTGGAGTCCGAGAAGGACTCTTGCCTTTCGGGTGAAACCGACTTTGAGGAGGTTTTTACTCCAAGTTTCGACCCTAGGGCTCAAAATATAAATAGAGGGGTAGGGCTAGCACCAAAGACACATCAAGAAACACCAAGCCGTGTGTCGGCTACCCCGTCTCCACTAGTTTATCCTCCGTCATAGTTTTCGTAGTGCTTAGGTGAAGCCCTGCGGAGATTGTTCTTCACCACTGCCGGAACTCATCTACTACTTCGCCCCTCTTGCTGGATCGAGAAGGCGAGGACGTCACCGAGCCGAACGTGTGCAGAACTCGGAGGTGCCGTGCTTTCGGTACTTGGATCGGTCGGATCGTGAAGACATACGACTACATCAACCGCGTTGATATAACGCTTCCGCTTTTGGTCTACGAGGGTATGTGGAAAACACTCTCCCCTCTCGTTGCTATGCATCACCATGATCTTGCGTGTGCGTAGGAAATTTTTGAAATTACTACGTTACCCAGCAGTGGTATCAGAGCCAGGTTTTATGCGTTGATGTTGTGCACGAGTAGAACACAAGTGAGTTGTGGGCGATATAAGTCATACTGCTTACCAGCATGCCACACTTTGGTTCGGCGGTATTGTTGGATGAAGCGGCCCAGACCGACATTACGCGTACGCTTACGCGAGACTGGTTCTACCGACGTGCTTTGCACACAGGTGGCTGGCGGGTGTCAGTTTCTCCAACTTTAGTTGAACCGAGTGTGGCTATGCCCGGTCCTTGCGAAGGTTAAAACAGCACCAACTTGACAAACTATCGTTGTGGTTTTGATGCATAGGTAAGAACGGTTCTTGCTCAGCCCGTAGCAGCCACGTAAAACTTGCAACAACAAAGTAGAGGAAGTCTAACTTGTTTTTGCAGGGCATGTTGTGATGTGATATGGTCAAGACATGATGCTAAATTTTATTGTATGAGATGATCATGTTTTGTAACCGAGTTATCGACAACTGGCAGGAGCCATATGGTTGTCGCTTTATTGTATGCAATGCAATTGCGCTGTAATGCTTTACTTTATCACTAAGCGGTAGCGATAGTCATGGAAGCATAAGATTGCCGAGACGACAACGATGCTACGATGGAGATCAAGGTGTCGCGCCGGTGATGATGGTGATCATGAAGGTGCTTCGGAGATGGAGATCACAAGCACAAGATGATGATGGCCATATCATATCACTTATATTGATTGCATGTGATGTTTATCTTTTATGCATCTTATCTTGCTTTGTTTGACGATAACATTATAAGATGATCTCTCACTAAATTTCAAGATAAAAGTGTTCTCCCTGAGTATGCACCATTGCCAAAGTTTGTCGTGCCCAGACACCACGTGATGATCGGGTGTGATAAGCTCTACGTCCATCTACAACGGGTGCAAGCCAGTTTTGCACACGCAGAATACTCAGGTTAAACTTGACGAGCCTAGCATATGCAGATATGGCCTCGGAATACTGAGACCGAAAGGTCGAGCGTGAATCATATAGTAGATATGATCAACATAATGATGTTCACCACTGAAAGCTATTCCATTTCACGTGATGATCGGTTATGGTTTAGTTGATTTGGATCACGTGATCACTTAGATGATTAGAGGGATGTCTATCTAAGTGGGAGTTCTTAATTAATATGATTAATTGAACTTTAATTTATCATGAACTTAGTCCTGGTAGTATTAGCATATCTATGTTGTAGATCAATAGCTAGTGTTTAGCTCCCCTGTTTTATTTTTGATATGTTCCTAGAGAAAACTAAGTTGAAAGATGTTAGTAGCAATGATGCGGATTGGATCCGTGATCTGAGGTTTATCCTCATTGCTGCACAGAAGAATTATGTCCTTAATGCACCGCTAGGTGACAGACCTATTGCAGGAGCAGATGCAGACGTCATGAACGTTTGGCTAGCTCAATATGATGACTACTTGATAGTTTAGTGCACCATGCTTAACAGCTTAGAATCGGGACTTCAAAGACGTTTTAAATGTCATGGATCATATGGATGTTCCAGGAGTTGAAGTTAATATTTCAAGCAAATACCCGAGTTGAGAGATATGAAGTCTCCAACAAGTTCTATAGCTAAAAGATGGAGGAGAATAGCTCAAGCAGTGAGCATGTGTTCAGATTGTCTGGGTACTACAATCGCTTGAATCAAGTGGGAGTTAATCTTCCAGATAAAATAGTGATTGACAGAATTCTCTAGTCACCATCACCAAGTTAGTAGAACTTCGTGATGAACTATAGTATGCAAGGGATGATGAAAATGATTCCCGAGCTTTTCATGATGATGAAATCGATGAAGGTAGAAATCAAGAAAGAACATCAAGTGTTGATGATTAACAAGACCACTAGTTTCAAGAAAAGGGCAAAGGGAAAGAAAGGGAACTTCAAGAAGAATGGCAAGCAAGTTGCTGCTCAAGTGAAAAATCCCAAGTCTGGTCCTAAGCCTGAGACTAAGTGCTTCTACTGCAAAGGGACTGGTCACAGGAAGGGGAACTGCCCCAAGTATTTGGCGGATAAGAAGGATGGCAAAGTGAACAAAAGTATATTTGATATACAGATTATTGATGTGTATTTTACTAGTGTTCGTAGCAACCCCTCGGTATTTGATACTAGTTCAATTGCTAAGAGTAGTAACTCGAAACGGGAGTTGCAGAATGAACAGAGACTAGTTAAGGGTGAAGTGACGATGTGTGTTGGAAGTGGTTCCAAGATTGATATGATAATCATTGCACACTCCCTATACTTTTGGGATTAGTGTTGAACCTAAATAAGTGTTATTTTGTGTTTGCGTTAAACATGAATATGATTTGATCATGTTTATTGCAATACGGTTATTCATTTAAGTTAGAGAACAATTGTTGTTCTGTTTACATGAATAAAACCTTCTATGGTCATACACACCAACGAAAATGCTTTGTTGGATCTTGATCATAATGATACACATATTCATAAAATTGAAGCCAAAAAATGCAAAGTTAATAATGATAGTACAACTTGTTTGGGGCACTGCCATTTAGGTCATATTGGTGTAAAGCGCATGAAGAAACTCCATGCTGATGGACTTTTGGAATCACTTGATTATGAATCAATTGATGCTTGCGAACCATGCCTCATGGGCAAGATGAATAAGACTCCATTCTCCGGAACAATGGAGCGAGCAAAAGATTTGTTGGAAATCATACATACTGATGTATGTGGTTCGATGAATATTGAGGCTCACGGCAGGTATCATTATTTTCTGATCTTCACAGATGATTTGAGCAGATATGAGTATATCTACTTGATGAAACACAAGTCTGACACATTTGAAAAGTTCAAAGAATTTCAGAGTGAAGTGGAGAATCATCATAACAAAATAAAAGTTTCTACGATATGATCGCAGAAGTAAAATATTTTGAGTTACGAGTTTGGCCTTCAGTTAAAACAATGTGAAATAGTTTCACTACTCACGCCACTTGGAACACCATAGTGTAATGGTGTGTCTGAACGTCATAACCGTACTTTATTAGATATGGTGCGATCTATGATGTCTCTTACCGACCTACCACTATCGTTTTGGGGTTATGCATTAGAGACAGCTGCATTCACGTTAAATAGGGCACCATCTAAATCCGTTGAGACGACACCGTATGGACTATGGTTTGGCAAGAAATCTAAGCTATCGTTTCTTAAAGTTTGGGGCTGCGATGCTTATATGAAAAAGTTTCATCCTGATAAGCTCAAACCCAAATCGGAGAAATGTGTCTTCATAAGATACCCAAAGGAGACTGTTGGGTACACCTTCTATCACAGATCCGAAGGCAAGACTTTTGTTGCTAAATTCGGAGTCTTTCTAGAGAAGGGTTTGTCTCGAAAGAAGTGAGTGGGAGGAAAGTAGAACTTGATGAGGTAATTGTACCTGCTCCCTTATTGGAAAGTAGTTCATCACAGAAATCTGTTCCTGTGACTACTACACCAATTAGTGAGGAAGCTAATGATGAAGATCATGTAACTTCAGATCAAGTTACTACCGAAACCTCGTAGGTAAACCAGAGTGAGATCCGCACCATAGTGGTACGTTAATCTTGTTCTGGAGGTCATGTTTCTTGACCATGACGAACCTACGAACTACGAGGAAGCGATGATGAGCCCAGATTCCGCGAAATGGCTTGAGGCCATGAAATCTGAGATGAGATCCATGTATGAGAACAAAGTATGGACTTTGATTGACTTGCCCATTGATCGGCGAGCCATTGAGATTAAATGGATCTTCAAGAGGAAGACGGACGCTGATAGTGGTGTTACTATCTACAAAGCTAGAATTGTCACAAAAGGTTTTCGACAAGTTCAAGGTGTTGACTATGATGAGAGTTTCTCACTCGTATCTATGCTTAAGTCTGTCTGAATCATGTTAGCAATTGCCACATTTTATGAAATCTGGCAAATGGATAAACAAAACTACATTCCTTAATGGATTTATTAAAGAAGAGTTGTATATGATGCAACAAGAAAGTTTTGTCAATCCTAAAGGTGCTAACAAAATATGCAAGCTCCAGCGATCCATCTATGGACTGGTGCAAGCATCTCGGAGTTGGAATATATGCTTTGATAAGTTGATCAAAGCATATAGTCTTATACAGACTTGCGGTGAAGCCTGTATTTACAAGAAAGTGAGTGGGAGCACTACAACATTTCTGATAACTATATGTGAATGACATATTGTTGATCGGAGATAATGTAGAATTATTCTGCAAAGCATAAAGGAATGTTTGAAAGGAGTTTTTCAAAGAAAGACCTCGGTGAAGCTGCTTACATATTGAGCATCAAGATCTATAGAGATAGATCAAGACGCTTGATAAGTTTTTCAATGAGTACATACCATGACAAGATTTTTGAAATAGTTCAAAATGGAACAGTCAAAGAAAGAGTTCTTTCCTGTGTTACAAGGTGTGAAATTGAGTAAGACTCAAAGCCCGACCACGACAAAAGATAGAAAGAGAATGAAAGTCATTCCCTATGCCTCAGCCATAGGTTCTATAAAGTATGCCATGCTGTGTACCAGACCTATTGTATACCCTGCCCTGAGTTTGCCAAGGGAGTGCAATAGTGATCTAGGAGTAGATCACTGGACATTGGTCAAAATTATCCTTACTGGAGTAAGGATATGTTTCTCGATTATGGAGGTGACAAAAGGTTCGTCGTAAAGGGTTACGACGATGCAAGTTTTTGACACTGATCCAGATGACTCTAAGTCTCAATCTAGATACATATTGAAAGTGGGAGCAAATAGCTAGAGTAGCTCCGTGCAGAGCATTGTTGACATAGAAATTTGCAAAATACATACAGATCTGAATGTTGTAGACCCGTTGACTAAACTTCTCTCACAAGCAAAACCTGATCACACCTTAGTACTCTTTGGGTGTTAATCACATAGCGATGTGAACTAGATTATTGACTCTAGTAAACCCTTTGGGTGTTGGTCACATGACGATGTGAACTATGGGTGTTAATCACATGGTGATGTGAACTATTGATGTTAAATCACATGGCGATGTGATCTAGATTATTGACTCTAGTGCAAGTGGGAGACTGAAGGAAATATGCCCTAGAGGCAATAATAAACTTATTATTTATTTCCTTATTTCATGATAAATGTTTATTATTCATGCTAGAATTGTATTAACCGGAAACATAATACATGTGTGAATACATAGACAAACAGAGTGTCACTAGTATGCATCTACTTGACTAGCTCGTTGATCAAAGATGGTTAAGTTTCCTAACCATAGACATGAGTTGTCATTTGATTAATGAGATCACATCATTAGGAGAATGATGTGATTGACTTGACCCATTCCGTTAGCTTAGCACTTGATCGTTTAGTTTGTTGCTATTGCTTTCTTCATGACTTATACATGTTCCTATGACTATGAGATTATGCAACTCCCGTTTACCGGAGGAACACTTTGTGTGCCACCAAATGTCACAACGTAACTGAGTGATTATAAAGGTGCTCTACAGGTGTCTCCAAAGGTACTTGTTGGGTTGGCGTATTTCGAGATTAGGATTTGTCACTCTGATTGTCGGAGAGGTATCTCTGGGCCCACTCAGTAATGCACATCACTATAAGCCTCGCAAGAATTGCAACTAATGAGTTAGTTGCAGGATGATGTATTACGGAACGAGTAAAGAGACTTGCCGGTAACGAGATTGAACTAGGTATTGAGATACCGATGATCGAATCTCGGGCAAGTAACATACCGATGACAAAGGGAATAACGTATGTTGTTATGCGGTCTGACCAATAAAGATCTTCATAGAATATGTAGGAGCCAATATGGGCATCCAGGTCCCGCTATTGGTTATTGACCAGAGAGGTGTCTCGGTCATGTCTACATAGTTCTTGAACCCGTAGGGTCCGCACGCTTAACGTTCGTTGACGATATAGTACTATGAGTTATGTATGTTGGTGACCGAATGTTGTTCGGAGTCTTGGATGAGATCACAGATATGACGAGGAACTCCAGAATGGTCCGGAAGTAAAGATTGATATGTGGATAGTAGTGTTTGATCTCCGGAAGGGTTCCGAAATTCACCGGAAGGGGTTCCAGATGTTTCCTGAAATGTTTGGGCACGAGAACACTTTATCTGGGCCAAAGGGGAAAGCCCACGAGGCTTTTGGAAAGTGCAAAAGGAAGTTTTGCGGAGACCAGAGGCTAGACGCCAGGAACCCTAGCGTCTAGGGGGTAGACGCCGGGAACCCTGGCGTCTAGCCCTGGAGTCCGAGAAGGACTCTTGCCTTTCGGGTGAAACCGACTTTGAGGAGGTTTTTACTCCAAGTTTCGACCCCAGGGCTCAACATATAAATAGAGGGGTAGGGCTAGCACCAAAGAGACATCAAGAAACACCAAGCCGTGTGCCGGCTACCCCGTCTCCTCTAGTTTATCCTCCGTCATAGTTTTCTTAGTGCTTAGGTGAAGCCCTGCGGAGATTGTTCTTCACCAACACCATCACCACGCCGTCGTGCTGCTAGAACTCATCTACTACTTCACCCCTCTTGCTGGATCAAGAAGGCGAGGACGTCACCGAGCCGAACGTGTGCAGAACTCGGAGGTGTCGCGCTTTCGGTACTTGGATCGGTCGGATCGTGAAGACGTACGACTACATCAACCGCGTTGATATAACGCTTCCGCTTTCGGTCTACGAGGGTACGTGGAAAACACTCTCCCCTCTCATTGCTATGCATCACCATGATCTTGCGTGTGCATAGGAAATTTTTGAAATTACTACGTTACCCAACAAGCCCAACATGCCTGACAAAGTGACTTACTTGGCAAATCACAAAAAAACTGGGCTTTGGCCGTGGACCCAGCTGTCAGCCTCTCCATGTACAGTACTCTTCCGATGGAAGTCGTTCCTTGACCACGTTGACCACGCCGCGCGGAGAGCACCACGGCGGTGGACGACGGTGAGGCCTAGGAAGGGGACGACACGGAGCCAGGGAAGACGCGGCAGCAGAAGCCCGCGCGGAGAGGAGTACGAGGGTTCACTGGTACGGCTGCGGTGTGAGGCTGTCGTCGCCGCAGGGCCTGGCCAGCGCTGGGAATAGTAGGGTGTGGTGATTCCTCCGTGGTAGCACAGCCGGCCACGGGAGGCGGGAGCATGCGGCATGACCGGCGCCGCTTTGGGCGGCTGGAGCAAGAAGACCAGAGGTTGAAGAAGCACTACGGCCGTTGGATGGACATTGTAAGGTCACTGGAGCTAGAATCGTTCATATTGACTAAGTTGACAAAGCCCTCCGTCCCCGTCAACTTTGTTGGCCCACAAGTCATCCTCCCACTATGGTGGGTCGCAGCTAGCAGGGGGGTATTCATTTTTTTTGTTCGTAATAAGGAGGCACTTCCTTGCATGCGAAGATATAGCTGGTGGGTCCGACATGTCAGCGGGGGGAACGTTTTTTTCGCGAAATACAGAGGCCCTTCCAGTGGGTCCCAGCTGTCAGGTGGAGGAATTATTATTTTGCATGTACAGTCCACGGCCGATGGATGTCGTTCGTTGACCAAGTTGACCAGGCCGCGCCGAGAGCACCATGGCGGTGGACGATGGCGATGCCTAGGAAGGGAACGACACGGAGCCGGGGAAGACTCGGCAATGGTTGCCCACGCGGTCGGGAGTACGAGGGTTTATTGGTCCGGCTGCCGTCGCCGGAAAATAACAGGAGGTGTGGGTGAGTAGAGGAATGGCCTAGCCAGCAATGAAGTAGGGTGGGGCGGTGCGGCCTGTGTGGCAGCACAGCCGGCCATGGGAGGCGGGAGCAGGCAGTCCCACCGGAGCTGGTTTGGGCGGCTGGAGCAAGAAGATCAGATATTGAAGAAGCAGCACGGCCGTTGGATTAACATCCAAGGGTCACTGCTGCTAGAATCGTTTGTGGACTAAGTTGACAAAGCCAAAGTACATGTCAACCTAGTAGACCCACAAGTCAGCCTCCAAATCTGTCCCAAACAGCATACAACCCGAAATTTCTAGCCATATTCAAATTAATTTTAAATCTAAATATACCTTAATTTAAATTCAATGAAATTTTACCCGCACAAAAACAATGAAATTTAAAATATCAAAATCCGAAAGAAAACAGTATTTTGGAACTTATTGTCTGTTTGCTATATTTGTTCATTTTACAGCCCATTTATTATTACTTATAGCCCATTTCTTATTACTTATAGCCCATTTTCTGGGCAAAATGCATCCCTCCTAGTCTTGAAAGATTTTCGGCCCAGCAGGGCGTAGAAAAGCAAGTAGGCCTACGTTGGTTATTCTGCAAAAAACAAAATAGCTGGCTAGCAATTTTCAGAAAGGAAAAAAACAAACTGGGCTGGCCTTGTGCTAAACATATGAAATAAAAGCCTGGGCTAGACGGGACACGGGTCCCGCACAACCCAGTTGATACCCTTCTCTGTCCCGAAAAAACAAAATTACTGCGCGCGTTGCTGGGTCCCTACTGTCATCCTCACCATGTACAGTCATCTCCTTATTCCTCTCGGTTGTTGACCATGTTGAAAACACCAAAGGGCGGTGCCGCGGCGAGCGAACCAAGGCAGAGGACGATGGTGAGGCCTCGGACAGGAACGAACAGGAGCCGGGGCAGATCACAACCAGCCGTGGGAGGCGGGAGCAGGCGGTCCCGCCGGCGCTGGTTTGGCTTTGGCGGCTCGAGGAAGAAGAGACTGAAGAAACGCGACAGCGTTGAATGTCAATCCAATGGTCAAGGTTGGCACAATCGTTTTGTTGACTAAGCGGACACCAAGTAGCATACTTTTTTATATATAGGAAGAAAACTGCGAGGAAAATGCGTTCGTCTGCCGTCCTCCTCAGAGGGAACGTTCGCCACATAAGTGACTAGCACCCTTGGTTTTCAACCGAGAGGTCTTGGGTTCGAGTCCCAGGAACTCTCAATTTTGTCCTCCTTCCTTCCTAGCAAAAAAAGGGAAAGAAAATCAAAGACTTGGGAAGGCGTACAGAACAAGCTAGTGTACCAGTAATGAGACGTTGCCGAGTTTTAGAAAAAAGAAAGACGTGCTCCTGTAGCTGGTTCGAATCCAAACCTAGACTATGACTATATATGGTGCTATGCTACTCTGCAAGTAATGAAACTGACATATCCAACGTCCGCTTCTCCTCTTCTCTACTTACTCTGCCTAGCATCAAAGGCTCTGGCCGCAACAACCATGTCCGCTGGCTGCTCGTCCACCTGCTCTTCAGCGGGTAACAACCAGATATGCGCCAAGTCGCAACCCATACCATCGCCTGTGGGTCTCATCACACCCTCGCCGGCACGCGCACCGCAACTAATTGCTCATCGCAACCCGCTGCCGTTGGTGTGGTGCCACTGCTGCAAATCACGTAGAGTTATCCATCGCATCTCAACCACAATCCGCAACCCTGGCTGAGTCTTCTACAAATGCCCGAATCATGGGGTAATAATATGTTTAAGTGTTGTTCTGCTACTTTCAGTTGCTGATTTTTTAATAGTTTGGTTGATGATCTACCAATTTGATTCGTGCAGAAAAGGGAAGATTCATGTGATTTGTATTTCTGGGAAGTTGCTGATGTGGGGGAATGCAACTACGCTGATTATTTGGTTAGCCGAGGAATCCCAATACCAGCAGGTTGGGGTGTTGGACAAGTAACTGAAGGAACAACAGAAGAGCAAGATGCAGAGCAGAAGCTTAAAGATGCAGTTCCTCTGATCATGGCCAAGCAACAGATGTTGAACGGCCTTGACAGCAATGAGGAGATGAAAGAGCTTGTGAAGATAATGGGCAAAATCGATGTGCTCTGTAGGATGGTTGTCTCTTTATTTGCAGTGTATGTAGCACTCGTGATGTATTCAGTGGCTACGACATGAGCACTTTGCTGAAACTAGTAATGAATGAAACCTGTGTAGCAGGCTGGGCGTAGTGTTGTGAACATCTAATGATTTCTATTAACGGAAATCAGGGGGTATCCCCTTTTGCTCATATAAATAAATAAATAGCAGAGGCCCTGTCGGGTCAGCTTTGTTCTCATTCGAAGACGTCGAGCAAATTGCAGTCCAACAACAAACTATGTCATCAAATTCAAGTTTCACAGCCAAATATGAGTACAACTAAACAACAATGTCATCATTTTTTAGTTGTCATACAATCACCAAACACAAATCAGCATACATAACAAGTGATGTTCTCACAGCAAAATACTAAACAACATGTTCATCAGGTTTCAGTTATCATAGCAAACACAATTTCACATAGTAGATAAAAAACGTCTTTTGATAGGCAAATACGACAAAAGCAATGTAATCATCATCCGCAGCAGCAACGTCAACATCTTCGCCATGTGTATCAGTCTGAATGGTAATTCCCCATGGTGTCATCTTCTTCTTCGTCCTCAACGTCCTCGAACGTTAGCTTCTTCTTGATCAACTCTTGTATGTCTACAGCACGACAGACAATCTTTTCGCCGGCGTCATTGACGTGATGGTTCTCAAAGATATTAGGAACATTTGTGTTATCTTGTACATCAGGAGCATTGTAAGCATCATCTTGTTGTGCAACTTCATTAAACGAATTCCTTTGCTCAAACCTTTGCAATACTCTCTAGTCATCGCTACGTGAAAATGTGTCTTCCAAGAAAAATATCTGTGTTGCTTGATTTGCCAAAATAAAAGGCTCGTTGGTCTGGTACGCTGCCTTGACATTGATGGATTTGAAATAATCATCAGCTCTGGGTTTTGCGATCCTGGAAAACAGGTTATACCAACGACAGCACAACAGAACCACACACCGATGATCCTCAAAACTGGAGATATATTGCAACTGAATAATGTCTGTTATGTTAGCATACATTTCAGTTATCTCTTTGTCATACGTATCCGTGCTCATGATGGCACTGTTTTGTGTCTTCCTGCCTTCGTCTCATGCAAGGGTGTTGTAGCGCACATCTCCAACAACGCAAGATTCATAATGTCTTACCCGAGTATCAGGACCCATTGCTAGTGAGTAAAGGGCATCATCAACTGCCTACCCATCCTCCAGCATCTTCTTAACCTATGGTTAGAAAATAGACAAGCTGGTCATCTTATGTACTCAATATATTAAAAAAACTGACAGTGCACTTCAAAAGCTTACATGGTTCTTGAACCATTTCGCAAATCCTTCCATAACCAGTTTGTCAATGTTTCTTAGATTTTGCGGCAGTAACTCCTCTTTGTAGATGCTGCACAACATAGTGATCGCGTCAAACATCTAAATATATAAGAATGTGCTGCAAGTTTAGTAGATTACAATGTATAAGCTGCAATACTGCACTTACTTGATATAAGGTAGTATCTCAGGACAGTTATTCAACACATACCAAACCATTTTGTCTAAATCTTTAGGTTTGTCCTCTTGTCGACTCTTCCCTGTAACTCGAACAGAATAATCGAAAACATTGAGCCCGGGATTGTCTTCACCCACCTCTTTGCTAAGCTGATCAACTGTTTCAATGTATTTTGAGCAGAATGTCAATGCTTTTGTACCAATGTAGGCCTCTGCAATGGAACCCTCGGGTCTAGCTCTGTTCCTAACATAGCCCTTGAAAGTGCCTAGCCGCCTTTCAATAGGGTACATCCAGCCATACTGTACTGGACCTCTAAGTAGTGCCTCATCAGGTAGATGGACAGCCAAATGCACCATCACATCAAAGAAGGCTGGAGGATATATCTTCTCAAGGTCGCATAGGATAGTTGGTATCTTGTCTCTACGATGCTCCAAAGCATCTATCCTGATATTCCTACTGTAGAGTTCCCTGAAGAATTGTCCCAACTCTGCAACTGCTCTGTATAATTCAGGGCGGCCCAATCCTCTAAGGATAACAGGTAAAACCCTTTGAAGTAGGACGTGGCAGTCATGAGTTTTCAACCCTTGTACCTTGTTTCCATCTGCACTGACTCTCCTTTCAGGGTTGGAAGCAAATCCATGTGGGAATCTCACACGTGACAGGACCTCGCAGAATTCTTTTCTTTTTACCTTGTCCAAGACGTACACATCTGGTGCCATATCACGTGGTTTACCTTCATCTTGCACCTGCAAATCCTTTCTGATACCCAGGTGTGTCAAATCAATCCTAGATTTTAAGGTATCTTTCGTCTTGCCTTCAATATTAAGAAGTGTGCCGATAATGCTGTCACATATATTTTTCTTGATGTGCATCACATCAAGATTATGCCTTAGATCCAAATCTTTCCAATACTCCAAGTCCCACAAAGTGGACCTGCGGCTAAACAATAATCTCTCTTCTACCCTGCCACGCTTCCTTTTCCCGCTACCATTACCAGGATGGTTTCTTGGTGTAATATGCCTGACCTTCTCTAATTCCACTTGCAACTCATCGGCGGTGAGCCTCTTTGGCGCATCACGGTTTTCATGCTTTGCATTGAACACATGTCTTCGGTATTTTCTAGGATGCGGCTTGTCCTTGGCAAGGAAACAGTAGTGTCCAATGTAACAGATCTTGCTAAGTATTGCGTATGACAGCGGATTCCTGTCACAGCGAACACATGCATTGTAACCATGTGTCGTTCGCCCTGACATAGTGCCCAAAGCCAGATAATCATGGATGCACCAAATTATAACAGCATGCAGAAAGAAATCAGTTGGTGGGCTGCTATATAGGTCTCGAGTGAAAACACCCTTCCATAGCTGTTGAAGTTCCTCCATAAGAGGATCCATGAACAAATCAAAATCCTTTCCAGGACTTTTTGGACCTGGGATGAGCAAGGCCATCATGTAGTTTTATTCTTTGGTGCAGACATTTGGAGGCATGTTGTAAGGGATAACAAGCACTGGCCACATGCTATATGTGGTGCTCTGGTGGCCAAATGGGTTAAATCCATCTGAAGCTAAGCCAAGTCTAATGTTTCTCGGGTCAGGAGCAAACTCTTTGTGTTTATCATTGAAGCTTTTACACTCACTACCATGAGATGGATGGCCCATTACATTCTGATCTCTGTACTCCTGGTTCCTAGAATGCCACATTACATCCTCTCTTGTTTCAGCATCATGAAACAACCTCTGCAATCTTGGTGTAATTGAAAAATGTCTCAGAACATTATGAGGAATCCTCTTCACAACATCGCCATCTTTCCATCTTAATGATTTGCATTTCGGGCATTCACTTAAGTTGGCATAATCCTTCCGGAACAGAACAAAATTATTCTTACAAACATGGATCATATCATATCCAATTCCAACTGCACGAAGGAAATTCTTCATTTTACTGTAGGTGTGTGGCAGCTCAGACGCATCTAGGAAAGATTCGTGGAAAGTAGCCAACATCGCATCGAATGATTTGTTGGTCATCCACTCAGATGTCTTCACCTGAAGAAAGGTGACCATAGCTGAGAATACTGATAGCTTATTTCCTGGGGTGACAGCAACGTTGCATTGTTCCAACATGCGGGACCACTATTTTTCTTCTGCAGGTGAAAGTTCACGGAATGCACGAGCATTTCATAGCATTGTTTCAATGTTGGTCAAACTCACTGGCTCCGCCACCACCACCTCCTCCTCCTCTTCCACCTGAGCATCAGGCAGATCAAGATGGTGATCTGCTGCTTCCACATAGTCAATAACATTGACATTCACAGCTTCACCATGATGAACACACCTAGTATATGTGACCGACATCCCATACAAGTGTAGATGATTTTGCACAGTTGACTGGGGTCTTGTAACTGAATTCATACAACTGCTACACAGGCAGAGCACATCTGATTTCGGACCACCGTACTCAGCTCTGATAAAGTTCATGAAGTTTTCAACCCCCTCGACATATGCAACAGAGAATCTTCGAGCAGAAGTTATCCAAGACCTGTCCTTCTATTAGACATACAAATTAGTTCTTCTACTAGATATTACAGGAAAAACATATATGCTTTTTTATGAAGTCCAGAAAAAAATACCTTGGTCGATGTCTAAAGCTATGGCAAGATATTTGGACGAGCAGATATAAGTAACAAAATATATGTAAAGCTAATTCAGCAAACAGATTTGAGTGCCAAATTATGGCAGGCTGTTTCAGCAGTCAATGAGGCCGAGCACACAGCCATCAAACTATGGAAGGCCATCGCAGCAACAAAGATCAAGTATAAAACGGTGTAGAGCTATTTCAGCTAACAGATTGGCTACTAGACCATGGCAATCTACGTCACAATAAATATATGGCAGGATATTTTAGCTACTAATCGGCCTTGGCATGCCATCTCTGCTAAGCAGATTGAGTGCAGAACAGGGCAAGGAAGCTTCTTAAGCAGAGCATATTGACAGTAAACTACTTCGGCAAACAGTGAGATTAACAGCGTCTATCAGCTAACATTCAGCGCTACACCGACATGAACGGGGCCTCAGTCTAGAATGCACGTACCGTGGGAGAAGCTGACCGCCGTGCGTCTCCACACGAATGTCGCCAGCGGTGGCGGTGCTGACCGCCGTGCGCCTCCACAAGAACGTAGCCAGAGGTGGCGGCGCAGCTAGAGGACGGTAGTCTACGAGAGCGTACTGTGGGAGCGAGAGGATCGCCGAACCGCGGCGCCGACGTATCGGCGGGGGGGGGGGGGGTTTTTGGGGGGGGGGGGGGGGGGGGGGGGGGGAGGGGGGGGGGGGGGTTTGGGGGAATATTATTGGCTAGTTGGCCGAAGGGTGGTTGAATCGTATTTGGGGGGAATTTTTGGGTGTGTGGGGGGGGGAGGATTTTCGTGCGGTGGGCGGGGGGAGTTTGGCGCATGGTCGGTGTCGGTGTCAAAACCGGCGGATCTCGGGTAGGGGTCCCGAACTGTGCGTCTAGGCGGATGGTAACAGGAGGCAGGGGACACGATGTTTTACCCACGTTCGGGCCCTCTTGATGGAGGTAAAACCCTACATCCTGCTTGATTAATATTGATGATATGGGTATTACAAGAGTAGATCAACCACGAGATCAGAGAGGCTAAACCCTAGAAGCTAGCCTATGGTATGATTGTATGTTGTCCTACAGACTAAAACCCTCCGGTTTATATAGACACCGGAAAGGGCTAGGGTTACACAAGGTCGGTTACAAAGGAGGAGATATACATATCCGTATTGCCTAGCTTGCCTTCCACGCCAAGTAGAGTCCCATCCGGACACGAGACGAAGTCTTCAATCTTGTATCTTCATAGTCCAATAGTCCAGCCAAAGGATATAGTCCGGCTGTCCGGAGACCCCCTAATCCAGGACTCCCCCAGTAGCCCCTGAACCAGGCTTCAATGACGATGAGTCCGGCGCACAGCATTGTCTTCGGCATTGCAAGGCGGGTTCCTCCTCCGAACACATCACAGAAGAGTTTGAATACAAGGATAGTGTCCGACCCTGCAAAATAAGTTCCACATACCACCGTAGAGAGAATAATATTTCCACAAATCTAATTTGCTGACTTGTTTTGGCAACACGACATTATGCCATGGCCCGATGATTATTCAAACCGTTTCCTTTAACTAGCCCCGCACATAACGCGAGGCTGTTTTTTGACACGTCTTGTCAAAGCAGAGACCGTGTTCCCCTAATTACGGGATTCTCATCAATACGGTCATTGTTAACCCAACCGTGCCTAGGACTCCTAGATTTTAGGCAAGTCCCAAACGTCCACTAGGAGGACGCTTGATATTCACCCTCTTTATGAAGGGACAAGGCTTTTACTTTTTCCCTCCCGTGCTCAATCAAATCCTTCCCCTGCCTCGAGTTCTAACACCCAAAGCCCAGGTCAGGTGCTTCGGACCTTCAATCATGTCCGGATCTAGCCTTCAAGGCCGGTGGATGCCCTCCTCCGTTACGGAAGAGGATATCAAGAAGTTGAGGGAGGCCAGATACCTGACCGCTGAGGTTTCGCATCGGCTGCCTGCCTGAGGGCAGGTCGTCCCTACTCCCGAACCCAACGAGAACGTTGTGTTCGTCTCCCACTTCCTACGAGGTCTAGGCCTCACTCTGGATCCCTTCGTTAGGGGTTTGATGTTCTATTACGGGCTAGATTTCCACGATCTAGCCTCGGACTCCTTTCTCCACATCTCGGCATTTATTGTCGTATGTGAGGCCTTCCTCCGCATTACCCCTCACTTCGGCCTGTGGCTCAAGACCTTTGACGTGAAGCTGAAGATGGTCGAGGGGCAGCATGTAGCGTGCGAAGGTGCATTAATAAGCAAGATCGCTGGAGCTCCATGGCCAAAGGGTTCCTTTCCAGAGGTGTCCGGATTATGGCAACGGGAGTGGTTTTACATTACAGCTCCCAGAAGTGCCAAGTGGGTGGCTGCCCCTGCTTTCCGCTTGGGCCCTCCACCACAACTGATGTCATGGATTAGCAGAGGGATGAGCTGGGGTCTAGACAAGGACATGCCTATACTGCAGAGCCGCATTCAAGATCTCTTAGAAGGAGATTTCAGTCCGGTTACGGTGGTGCAAGTCATGCTGGTTCGTCGAGTCCAACCTTGTAAACGCCGGCCCCTCTGCATGTGGGAGTTCAACCCAGAAGGACCGCGCACTATTCAAAATTTCCTCGGCCTGATGCACGAGGAGATGTATAAATCATTCTTCAGACCCAAAATAAAGTGTCCGGATACTACCGAGGACGTGGGCCTGAGCAGCAACCGCACCGCCGACCAAGTAAGTAATCCTCTAGCCGAACACATCGTCTTTCATTTATCATGACGTCATTCTGAGAAATCGCTCTTTCACCAGGACTGGTTAACAAATGCGAAGATGATTCAGTGTTCGGCCCCCCATCCTGAGGGTTTGGATAATCCGGTACTGGAAAAGATGCTCGAGCTAGCACCTTGCCCGGAGCCCTCAAAGGAAGATAAAGGGGGGAATAATGAGGGCGAAAGAAGGCCCCCATCGCTACCAATTCCAACCAAGGGAATGAGCGCCTCCGTAAAGGAGGATAACCAAGGGGAAGAATCTGACCTTCTCTCGCTTCGGAGAAGGAAGAGGACTGACTCTGAAGATCCGGAAACCAAGGCTTCCAAACGAGAGAAGAAATCTCCAACAGAGGGTCCTGCCTTGAGGGGTGCTCTTGCCGCATAAAGTCCGCGCGGGGATCATCCCTCTAAGGAGCCGTAAGTGATAAAAAAATGCTTAATAGTAAAGATATTATACCTTACTTCCGAGGAAAATAACCGAAGCATTTATCTTGCAGTTCGGATCTTAGCCCTTCTCAGCAGAGCTCGTCTTCGGGGGATCTTCTTCCAGAGATGATGGAGAGCGAAACGCCTCCCCCGGACTCCCCCGCTCAAGAAGTGGGCGACCTTGAAGTGTCGTCACGGAGGGCCTTGCCGGATCAGGTGAGGCGAGAAGATAATCCTATGGTCGCCCGAAGTCCCCAGTATCCGTCTCTTGAAGAGAGCAACCAAAAGAATCCGGCACCGTCTGGTATGCGGTTGGACGCACTGAGGGATCTTATAGAGCGAGCAAATATCTCAGAAGAACACCGTACATTGATGGGTACAGTGATTGAAAGGATTTCGTCCGCCGAAAGCGGGTTGCACGAAGCCTTTATGAGTCTACTGATGGGTTTTGAGGTACGTGAAATGATATGCATTTGTGGTAGAACCGCACATTTTTAGGTTTGCCCTGTGTAGATAGTAGCCCCTGAGACTCTGGTTGTCGTCGAAAACGGCGGCGAACAGAGGATCGTAGTCCCAGGTAATAACCAGACCGCCTTTATGTGCAGGTGTCTGGAGCTCCGGTGGCTAGCCGGACTGATGAGGTTGCCGAACTAAAGCGGCAACTGGATGCGGCGGATGCCTACATCGAGCTTGTTAATAAGCGGCTTGAGGAGGCGCAGGGTAAGTGATATTTTCTGGTGAATGTCACATAGTAAGAGCAGCGTAACGCCAGTATCTTTAATATGTTGTGACTGCGGATCGAGCTGCCATCGTGGAGACCCTTCGGGCGGAACTTGCCCGAGCCAAAGAACAAGCAAGGAGTAGTAATGCGGCTGCTTTGAAGGCGGCCGAAGAGTTGAGAGCCGAGAAGGCCGCGCATTGCGAGAGCAAAGAGAAAATGGCCAAGATGCTTGTAAAGTTAAAAGACACTGCCGACCATTGCCATTTCCTTGAAGAAGAAAACCAAGCAAAGGCAATGGACCTTGAAAAGGCCACGATGGCGACCAAAGACACCCGCTCTGCTATGAGAGCGAAGAAGGAGGAGCTGCGTGAAGCCAGGGATATTGTGGCTGGGGAGCCCTTTATGCTGCGGAGGAAGTTCGGAGATCCGCGGTATGCCCCTCTGGATCGGCTGTGGAGTTCAGCAGACGCATATCTGGACTTGGCTGCGAGCGTGGTCGATGCGGCCGAATACTTCTGAGATCAAACAGATCATGAAGTGGACAAGCTATTCTGGTCACAATTTAACATTCCAGAGCGTCCGCTTCCACTAACTGACCAGCTTGTCGAATGGGCCGAACTCAATAGATTGTCCGGACTTGCCATGAGGTCCGTCATAGATCATTTGTGGCCGGAAAAGCCGAAACCGAACAGCTATTTCACCTTAGTGCAGGAGTTCCTTGGTGCAGCGCCGCGCATCAATGCGATGAAAAGGTCGGCGTGCATAGAAGGCTCGCGGATGGCCCTTGCCCGTGTCAAAGCATACTGGGCGGAGATGGATGCCACTACTGTTGCGGCACAGGGTTCGGCCATAGGCCGAGTGGCTATCGAGCACTATTTCGAAGAAGTTCTCGAGGGTGCTCGTTTGATAGAGGCCCAGTGCTCGAAGAATATTATGTTTGAGTGACATGTATTCCCATTGTAAAAGCAATGTTTATGAAATTTATTAAGGCTGTATTTATACTTTTGCCTGAAAGTAATATGATGCCTCCTATGCGGCCGTTTATGTATATATGTATATAACCTGAAAGATTGCAGTCGTCGGCTTCAACCCCCACGCATATAATGCGGAGGTGTTCGCAGAAGACGTGTGTTCACACTTAAATCCAACGTCTTGGTCCTATTAAGGAGGTGATAGCGCAGCGAATGAGGCAACCGGACTATAATGCTTTAACACTTTCACTTAGCCATAGGAGTTTGACGGTGGGGCTACTATATAGCCCCTGGTGGCTCTGCACTCTCCCGAATTCGGGGTGCGTACATGCCTGGCCGGGAAACGGCTCTTCGTTAAGGCGGAGGAATTCTAACATTCCGATAGGTCATCGAGTGGTTGACCAGTCTCACGCTATATCATGACAGTCAGTTTTCGGCTTTCTCTACTGAGGTGCTCGTCCGGATGAACCGGGGCACAATCGCAGTAGTTCTCCTAGTGCCGCCTTAGCCGATAGAGCGGAACGTAAGGCAGCAAAACACAGGAGCCGGGCAAACCCAACATTTGACCAAAGACATGATTCGGAGCTGATGCATATAAGGCCAAACTCGCGACGCCGAACGCTCCTTAAGGTATTCGGTCTTTATGGTATAAACCGGGCCTAAACAGTGCCCTTTGTAAGAAGCCCCTGGTGTCCAGGTACGTGCATTATTCTGACGTGGACACATGCCAAGACGTCAGCATCCTTCTCAATAGTACTGAGAACCCGAGGGATGTGTATCAACAAGAGACAGTAAGAGAGGTTTACGCAGGGTCTTAATCTAAAAAGAATCCTTGGAACGGGTCCCTACTGCACGTCTGCACCTGTGTCTCCGTTGTGCCGTATCCTGGACGGGTGTAGCATGATGGTCATCTGTAAAAGAGAGGAACTTAGGTGAAAAGTTGTCGTGCAAAAAGGTAGGTTTAAAGAAACCATGTACAATTCAAGATGAGTAAAAATTGCCACTTGTCTACGCGCGTTGAGCCCCTTGTATTTGTAATAGGGGTGTGGCCATCAAACCTGTATGAATTACATATAGCTGCGTCGAAATCGTCTAACCGCGTCCGTAGTCTTGACGACCTATCGAATGCTTTAGTTGGTGAGGCCATTTTAGTGTGCGGCTGCCAACGCAGCCGCACTCTCTTCGGCGCGCAGGGATCACTCAGTATTTCCATTTACTGTAATGATGCCACGTGTACCAGGTATCTTAAGCGTGAGGGAAGTGTAATGCGGTATTGCATTAAAGCAAGCGAAAGCTTCAGGTCCAAGTAGTGCTTGAGAGCCACTTTGGAACGGAGCAATATGGAAGGTTAAATTTTCGCTACGGAAGCTATCGGGGAAGCCGAATATAAGCTCTAATAGTAGGGATCCCATGCAATGAGCCCCTGGGCCTGGCGTTACTCCTTTAAAGGTAGTATTGCTGTGGCAAATTTTCGTTGGGTCTATCCCCATTTTGCAGACAGTGTCCTGATAGATCAGGTTTAGACTGCTGCCACCGTCCATCAGGACTCGTGTGAAGTGGTATCCATCAATTATTGGATCTAATACCAAGGCAGCCCATCCTGTGCGCCGGATACTTGCCGAGTAATCCTGATGGTCGAAGGTGATAGACTGAGACGGCCAGTGGCAGAACTCCGCGGTGATAGGCCCTTGGGCATTTTTATCTAGGAGTGCCGCTTTGTTTCTCCCCTTTATCACGTGTAACACGTTTACTGTTTTGACTTCTGGTGGAAATTTGTTCTGTTCCCCAGTGTTTTGCTTGCGAGGCTCATCCTCGTCTTCGCTTGGTGTATCCTGCCCCTTATGTTCGGCGTTGAGCTTGCCGGACTGCTTGAAGACCCAACATTCTCTGTGGGTATGATTTGCAGGTTTATCGGGGGTGCTGTGGATCTGACATATTTGGTCCAGAATTTTGTTTAGGCTAGACAGTTCATCTCTGGCGCCTTTAGAGGGTGGCTTTTGCTGACTTGGCCGAGAGCTTCTGAATCCGGCGTTTACCGCCGTGCTCTTCGGGTTGTCTTCTTTATTCCAGTGCTTATATTTTTGCTGCGTCGTGATTTCCCATTTCCATCTCTAACTTTAGATGTACTTGGGTCGCTGGTGCTGCATCGGGCTAGCCAGCTGTCCTCGCCCGCGCAAAAGCGGGTCATGAGGCTTGTTAATGCTGCCATTGTTCTCGGCTTTTCTTGGCCGAGGTGTCTGACAAGCCATTCGTCTCGGATGCTGTGTTTAAAAGCTGCCAAGGCTTTGGCGTCCGGACAGTCGACTATTTGGTTCTTTTTAGTAAGAAACATGTTCCAAAGCTTTCGGGCTGACTCTCCGGGCAGTTGAGTTATATGACTTAAATCGTTCGCATACGGAGGTCGGACATAAGTCCCTTGAAAATTTGCCCGAAAAGCGTCTTCGAGCTCTTCCCAGCTTCCAATGGAGCTTTCGGGGAGGCTTTTAAGCCAGTGCCGAGCTGGCCCTTTGAGTTTGAGGGGTAAATACTTAATGGCATGGAGATCATCTCCTCGAGCCATAGGGATATGGAGGATATAGTCCTCAATCCAGACCCCAGGGTCTGTTGTTCTGTCGTATGCCTCTATGTTTACGGGTTTGAATCCCTCTGGAAATTCATGGTCCAGCACCTCGTCGGTGAAACATAGGGGGTGTGCGGCACCCCTGTATCTGGGTGTACCGCGTTGTTCGGATGTTTGTTGTGTTGCATCGTATGTTGGAGCGCGCTTGCGTGGTCCATAGATGGATCTGGTTGCGCCGTCCTTTTGATGCGAGCCCTCGCGTGGATCGCGTATTGGCTTATGTGCGGCATTGTTTGCCGCTCTATGTTGGCCGTGAGGTCATCTATCTGGCCAGATGACCATTTTAATTTTTGGTTGCGGGGGATCTAAGCCCTCCTCATCGAATTCAGGTAGCAACTTCCGCTTTGGGTAGCTCTTGGTGGGGCGATTGCCGCCGTACTTCGCTGCTGTGTTGAGTACTTTACTCCATCTGATTTTGAGTGTGTCTTGCGCAGCCTTGAGCCTTTGCTTCTGCTTTTTTAGACTCCTCGCGGTGGAAACAAGCCTTTGATGGGCATTCTGTTGCTCTGGGTGTCTGTCCGGTGTGATGTCGTCCGGACTATTATCTTTGACAGAGTCGGGTTGTTCGGTTTGATTCTCCGTGTTGCCGTGGTCCGGCGATGGTTCACCCTGCTCTAACGCTGGGTCTATATGATCGTTGTCTCTGCTGAGGCGGGATTTGGAGTGGCGCTTATGCCGCCTCTTTAACTGCTTCTCGAGGGGACAACCCTTCATTGCGTCCTTCCGTTCCTCGTCGTCATTTTCTTTTGGTGTGTCCATCATGTATACGTCATGTGATGAAGTGGGCGTCCAGTGCCCTGTGGGCAGTGGTTCCTGTTCGTCTCCTGCATCGTCGTCCATACCGTCGATGTCTTCGGAGTCGAAGTCGAGCATGTCGGTGAAGTCATCGACAGTGGCTACTAAGTGGGTGGTGGGTGGGCGGCAAATTTCTTCGTCATCCGCATCCCAATCCTGCCGGACATAGTTCGGTCAGGACTCTCCTGACAAGGAGAGAGACTTTAATGAATTCAGTATGTCGCCGAAGGGCGAGTGCTGAAAGATATCCGCGGAGATTGGCACCCAGTCGGATTTGATAGGCACAGGCATAGGTGGTTCGAAGTCCGTGGCCGGGGAAGAATCCGGCAGTTTCGCAACACGGCTCTCGTGAAGGGTAAGGTCGATATTCGGCTCGATCGCCGTTGGGGATACGGCCTCCGTGGCGGGGTCTATCCACCCATCCATGGGAGGCGCAACTGGCTCCGAATTAAGGGTCGGAGCGGCCGCCGGTGCGATTTCTTGAACACTGTCTGATGGCAGAGCTAAATCGTACTCATCGTGACCGCGTGGCGCACAAGGTAGGGGATCGAATCCGTCGAAGATCAAGTCTCCGCGGATATCGGCCGTGTAATTTAAGCTTTCAAACCTGACCAGATGGCCAGGGGCGTAGCTTTCGATCTGCTCCAGATGGCCAAGCGAGTTGGCCCGCAGTGCGAAGCCGCTGAACACAAAGATCTATCCGGAGAGAAAAGTCTCACCCTGGACTGCATCGCTATCGATGATAGAAGGAGCCATCAAGCCTAACGGCGAAGACACAGAGGAACTCTTAATGAAAGCACCAATGTTGGTGTCAAAACCGGCGGATCTTGGGTAGGGGGTCCCGAACTGTGCGTCTAGGCGGATGGTAACAGGAGGCAGGGGACACGATGTTTTACCCACGTTCGGGCCCTCTTGATGGAGGTAAAACCCTACGTCCTGCTTGATTAATATTGATGATATGGGTATTACAAGAGTAGATCTACCACGAGATCAGAGAGGCTAAACCCTAGAAGCTAGCCTATGGTATGATTGTATGTTGTCCTATGGACTAAAACCCTCCGGTTTATATAGACACCGGAAAGGGCTAGGGTTACACAAGGTCGGTTACAAAGGAGGAGATATACATATCCGTATTGCCTAGCTTGCCTTCCACGCCAAGTAGAGTCCCATCCGGACATGAGACGAAGTCTTCAATCTTGTATCTTCATAGTCCAACAGTCCGGCCAAAGGATATAGTCCGGCTGTCCGGAGACCCCCTAATCCAGGACTCCCTCAGTTGGTTTCTCCAAGTGCAGTCCCACGTGTCAGTGAAGAGGCAAGCCGAAGCGCGTTCCGTTTGTGTGAGCCGTGTGCAGGACCGAACGTGTGTGGGGTGCAATGCGACCGCGACAGGAGTGTTGTGTGTGTACCGCATTTTTTCCTTTTAAACTAGGTGCTTCTCCCCCTAAAAAAATCTGTTGCTTCGCGCGATCCATCGATACTACTACTAGTAATCCGGTAATCCCGACTAAAATGGCGCGGCCGGGTCTTTTCCCGCGCGATATGCTGGGGGGTTGGCTTAGTTGGTTTTTTTAGGACGAGTAATGCTACACCTACGTAATCCCAGTTACGTAATTAACGCAATGTGAAACGTGTGAACTGTTGATTCTAGATTGGGGGAGGGAGGGGCCCACCACCATGAAAATCAGGAGAGGAGAGAGAGAGAGGCAATTTATGTTAACCCTTTCGTAGGTTCCCGTAGATGTAGAAAGATGTGTCCGATCCTGCAATATAGGCCGTCCGATCTATATCTAATGGATAGGAAGGAAACTATGACAATTTACCCGCACTCCTCTCCACATTTGCAGATAAGGCTTTCCCTCGTTCATCCTTTTCTCCCACAAGATCTTGATCTTCCGTGCAACGCACGGGCATCTTGCTAGTACTCCTACAATATGTATATTATTGTGAAAGTTCATATACACCGGCCGAGATTAATGCAAACACGGCAGATTTTCATTACATTTCGAACTTTTATAGGATAAAAAAATATAAGAAACCCGACCCTAAACCTATTCTACGGCGGCGACCGACATCCTCCATCTGTGATCTCCATGTACGGGGGCGGGGTTCAAGACCTGTGAAGTGAAGGTGCGGTCTCCAGCGAGGAAAAGTAGAACACGGGAGACGGACCGGCCAGTTGGCACACCATGCCCTACCGCCTCCCATGCCCTACTCATCCTCGGAGGAGTCCCCGACCTCGGCGGTGCCGGACGTTGGATGGCGGCAAGTAGGACACGTGGCTGACGGTGCTCCCGTCATCGGCCGCCAGCGTGGCCACCGCTTGTGCGGCGACTTGAGCGAGGGCGGCGACCTCGAGCTCCATCCCCGAAGACAAGCTCTCCCGCAGAGCGTTCGCGCTTGCGGTCATGGTGGATGTGCTTCCATGTAGGAGGACGATGCGCTATGGTGTGGAGGTTAGCTGGGCGTTGCCGCTTTAAGTAGCGCATTCCGGTGAGGCCAAGCGTCCGGGTGCGTCATTAAGTCGCCGGAGTTGGTTCCGCGGGCACCGAGCCTCTTAATGACGACATACGAAAGGACGACATGAATGCGGGCAGCTGGCATCGGCTGGGAACGCACCGCGCGACGGCGCAAGGGACAAGGGTTTTGGTGTGCCAGGGTAGTCAGCTGCGGTCGTGGCAACGTTGGAGATGCCCTTTGCTCACATGCGATCCCCGCATGTCATTGGAAAAGCAAGACGACCCGGCATGGTCTCAGGTCCAGAGGATGCAGTTGGCCGCGCTACACCACTCCGCGGACGCATCGCGGTGCCCCGTGCATCCTCGACGAGCTGGGTGTTGGGGTGTGTTTGGATTGTGGCCAAAGTGCACCTTGCCAAAATTTTGGTCATGACCAAAAGATTGGTCTTTGTTTGGATGGTTACCATTTTTTTGGCATGCCAATGAACTCTAGCCAACTCTAGTTCATTTTTCTTGCCAATGTCGGCCAAATCATGGGCAACCAATACCTCAACCAAAATTTTGGTCATGACCCAAAGATTGGTCTTTGTTCGGATGGTTGCCATTTCTTTGGCATGCCAATGAACTCTAGCCAAGTCAAGTTCATTTTTCTTGCCAATGTCGGCCAAATCATGGGCAACCAATACCTCAACCAAAATTTTGGCTACCCAATGCTTTGATGGGGCAACCTTGGGCACAAACCAAACATACCGTTGGTCGTGCCACAACACTAACGCCACCCTCGGCAAACTGAAACCGACCG
Organism: Triticum urartu; assembly: GCF_003073215.2. Classification (NCBI taxonomy): domain Eukaryota; kingdom Viridiplantae; phylum Streptophyta; class Magnoliopsida; order Poales; family Poaceae; genus Triticum; species Triticum urartu. Next base: position 491,675,310 of record NC_053024.1, read on the forward strand.
TGTCTAGCGATGATATGAGCGTGTCGCTCACCACGGTCGTCGTGTCCAGAGGCGGCGCTGGAGCTGCGCCCCGTTGTTGGCCCCAACGACCCACATGAACGGTTGTCGGTGGCGAGGAGGTTGTGGGCCAGCTCCTCCATTGGACTAGTCTGCGCTACGTCGTCCCGACAGGTGTGCCCCACATGTCTGTTTCCCTGTTTTCCCGGCCATATTCGAGCGTCAATGCTCCGCATTGCGCATTAGGCCTTTCACTATGTAGGCCAAGCGAGACAACTTATTGTTTATTTGAGCCGTTCAAGTATAATCATGTGGCATTTGCTTATTTCTCATTCCTCTCCAACCCTCTTCTCCATCGATCATGTCGCCCTCCAGTCGAGTCCATCCTCCCGCATGCCTCATTTGAACATTCCGCCGAGTATCATTCGCATGTACCCACCCTAGTCCTCTTTCAATAGATCTCCGGACCCCGAGATGAAATCGAGAGGGAATGAGTGGGGGCACGTGATACCTAAGGCGGATTCAAAATTTTGAACCGGTGATCATAGCATCCGCAAATCATATATAAAGGGTATTCAATGTTCGTTTCGATTTTGAATGTACAATATACTCCCTCCTATCCTTTCTAGTTTACATATAAGTTTTATGTGTAGTCAAAGTATATCTACTTTGATCAAAAAGGTATCAACATTCAACAACGCCAATCAATATTGTTAGATTCGTACGTACTCCTAGATTTGTACTCGAGATGGTTTCCAATTTGACTATTGACAAGATTAATAGTACATGAGATGTATAATGTGAAAATTATATCATTGGAAACTCCTTTCACATACGAATTTGACCGTATGCTTTGTGTAAGTTGCATGTCATATATTATTACTCTAACATTTGGCCAAGGTTAGCCTCGAAAAACGCATTAGACCCTGTATGCTTTGTGTAAGTTGCATGTCATATATTATTACTCTAACATTTGTGTAAGTTGCATGTCATATATTATTACTCTAACATTTGGTCAAAGTAGTATAGTGGAAGTGGATCCTCTGACGTAGGTATCCCTGCCTTACCCTACCTTTTGGTCACTTACTGGCGGACCCCATGCTTGCTAGGCCCCGCATGTCAGTTACTCAATGGGTTCGGCCACGTCAGGGGATCCTCATCCGTAGTATACTCCCTCTGTTTTTATTTACTCCACATAAAATGGAGGGAGTGGTGGTATAATAAATGGCGCGGGAGGGGGAGGGGGAGGGACGTCGGTTTGCTCTCAACTGCGGTCCCACAAGCGAGCGAAAACGCAAGACGAAGCACGTTCCATTCGGTGAGCGACATGGAGGGTCCAGCGTGTCGGGCTGCAAGGTGAATGCGACAAGAGCAATGTACAGTCAAAACCGATTGACCGGTCGTCATCGGAACCACTATTCACACCAGAACCTTCGCTGCTCGGCCTACGCCAGCCACTGCCCTAAAACCACACCAAATCTCTAGCCCATTCCCCCACCTTTCGATCCCCTAGCCCGCATCAAGCGTCCCCTAGTTCGCCGGAAAGCCATGGTGCGCCGCAAGATCACTTACTACAAGATGCTGACGCCGGAGCACCACGCAGAAATCGCGACGGCGGTTGGCGCCACAGACCTCCGTTCCCAAGCTCGCTTTGCGGCGGGCCAATCCCCGAGTTCTCTGGAGCCAAGCTACGAGGAGGAGCAAGCCGATCCAATGTTCATGGCGGAGGTCGCGGCGCAGAAGGCCCCCGATGGGTATGAGACGATGGACGTCGACTTCGTGCCGGCGTCCGAGTCCCCCATGGTGCAGGCAGACTAGCGGTTCAACATGGCGATACTAAAGGAGGACCGGGAGGCAGAGGCTCAACTCGACGCGGAGCGCGCGCATGCCGCTGCCATCGAGGCTCTCCTGCAGGCGGAACCGGATGTCGTGGATGTGAACCGGGCGGCGGAGGCTCAACTTGAGGCGGAGTGCGCGGATGCCGCTGCCATCGAGGCCCTCCTGCAGGCGGAACCGGACGTCCTGGACTTGAACCGGGCGGTAGAGGCTTGACTCGACGCAGAGCGCGCGGATGCCGCTCTCATCGACGCCCTCCTATAGGCGGAACCGGATGTCCTGGACTTGAACCGGGCGGCGGAGGCTCGACTCGACGCGGAGCGCGCAGATGCCGCTGCCATCGAGGCCCTCCTGCAGGCGGAACCGGGCGTCCTCGACTTGAACCGGGCTGTGCTCTCGTCCGTGCAGAGCGCCCGCATGCTCCGCTTGAATGAGTAGCTGGAGGCCGAGGACAACCACGGTGCAGAGACACACGTCGGCAGCGACGGCTGGTTCGCGCCGGCAGCCAAAGACGACGAGGTCGTCTCTTTCCGTAATCGTCATTGCATAATAACCACTAAACATAAATGGTGACTGTAATGAGTGGATTCTGAAGTCCAATGTACGTATCGTGCTTTCGCTTCAAATACAATAATCGTCATTGCATATATCGCGAGAGAAAGATGAAACATGCGTGAATTTTCTGGGGGCTTACTTTTAGAGGACCTGGAGATAGTTTTGTGTGCATACGTGAAAGGGGCGTATAGGGGGGGGGTATGCGATGGAGAGAGAGATGCTTTTCGTTTCTCTTTATTATGACTAACTTTGTATATAGTATAAAAATATACAAATTCACAGTGCGGAATAAATATGATTGTGGGCACCATGCAATGCAAATTAGCGTTCGTACTCCTCCATATAACTTTGTAATGTTGTATATATGTAGAAACCCTAAAATAATTTTTTGTCCACACTTTATTCAAAAGGAATGTTGTATGAGAAATAAACGTGAAGAGAGGGCTTTTTAGATCAATGGGGTACGTGATGTAACATGTGTGAATGTGTAGTTGATGCATTTGGCGGGGCCTAGAGAGGTATGTGTGTGTATTACGTATTCGAGAGAGGCATGGATAGAGGGGCCGACGGGGGGCGTGGGAGAGATAGCACGAGAAATGAGAGTGGTCTAGAGAGAGAGAGACGAATATGACATCACGACGAGAGATTCCATTCCCTTGAGTGTGTATATGCAAGGGGGGAGGGAATAGAAGCACCAGGAGAAATTTTCTGTGTGTGTGGTGTTTGTGTTGGTATGTGTGGGTGTGAGAAGATAATGAGACATGGGGGCAGAGGGTGTGTCACCGCGTGAGGTCCGGTGGGTCGAGGTGAGGCCCTTCGTTCTGTTTCGTCCTGCGCCACATTGGTCGGCCCGTGATGCATTTAGAAAGACCCATGGATGACTAGTCGTACAAGACAAAGATAGCAGAATTGTGAAGGACTCTATGTCCACTGACAAAGCTGGCTAGGATTTGTAACCCTAGGTTCTCGGACTAAGGTAACCCCTTTATCTCTGATATTACTATTCATCCAACCTAACTTTAAGGGGCATCCTACAGAATGCTCTGCTAGAATCATACTCGTCGATTAGGAAAAGAGGTGTGAGACAATGCATGAGAGATAGGCGTAAAGATAATGTGCGTACAAGAGACACGTAGGCAAGTCCATGTATATAGAAAGGGTCGATGAGGATTGTGCGTGTGTATGTTTGCGAGAGGAAGAGTGCTTGTGATAAAGGTTAGTGAAAACAGTTGTAAATGGTTACGAGAGGGAGGGAGGGTTATATCTAGAGTATGTGTGCGAGAAAGACACCTCGGGAGAGAGTGTGTGAGCATGTGTGAGAGACCACCGATGGAGAGTGAAACTACACGTAAAAGACTGCTCTACACATTGATTAAAGATATAAATTGTATCCAAATATTAGGATACGGTCATGATATATGCAATTCGCGTAAGGAGCGGTCATTGATCCATCAGACATCTAGATTCTATCGAATTTGAGCATGTCTATGTTATTATTCGACACAATTGATCCACATAGTTAGTATTTTGAACTCCAGACAATGCATCACTTTAGCAATCGAATATAAACGTGAGTATAGTTCATGTTGCATGTGTAAAGCACATTATACATGTGAAAGTTACACAATGGACATTATAAATAGCTACTACCTATGAACTAGCATACATTATATATAGACACCGGAGAGGGTTAGGGTTACACAAGGTCGGTTACAAAGGAGGAGATATACATATCCGTATTGCCTAGCTTTCCTTCCATGCCAAGTAGAGTCCTATCTGGACACGGGACGAAGTCTTCAATCTTGTATCTTCATAGTCCAACAGTCCGGCCAAAGGATATAGTCCGGCTGTCCGGAGACCCCCTATTCCAGGACTCCCTCAGTAGCCCCTGAACCAGGCTTCAATGATGATGAGTCCGGCGCGCAGTGTTGTCTTCGGCATTGCAAGGCGGGTTCCTCCTCCGAACACATCACAGAAGAGTTTCAATACCAGGATAGTGTCTGACCCTGCAAAATAAATTCCACATGCCACCGTAGAGAGAATAATATTTCCACAAATCTTAATTTGCTGACACGCTTTGGCAACATGACATCAGGCCATGGCTCGGTGATTATTTGAATCGTTTTTCTTCAACCATCTCCACACATAATGTGAGGCGGTGTCTTGACACGTCTTATCAAAGCAGAGATCGTGTTCCCCTAATTACGGGATTCTCATCAATACGGTCGTGGGTAACTGCTACGTCTTGAGCTTGCGTTGGTTTTCCCCGAAGAGGAAGGGATGATGCAGCAGAGTAGCGTAAGTATTTCCCTCAGTTTTTGAGAACCAAGGTATCAATCCAGTAGGAGGCCACGCTCAAGTCCCCCGTACCTGCACAAAACGATAGCTACTTGCAACCAACGCGATTAGGGGTTGTCAATCCCTTCACGGTCACTTACGAGAGCGAGATCTGATAGATATAATATTTTTGGTATTAAGATGTGAAGTAAAAAGTAAAGGCAAAGTAAAAAATCAAAGCAAGATTAAAGTGATGGAGATTGATATGATGAGAATAGACCCAGGGGCCATAGGTTTCACTAGTGGCTTCTCTCAAGAGCATAAGTATTCTACGATGGGTGAACAAATTACTGTTGAGCAATTGACAGAATTGAGCATAGTTATGAGAATATCTAGGCATGATCATGTATATAGGTGTGACGCCCTCGATTCAATCGTACACTAATCATACACGCAAATGTGTACGATCAAGATCAAGGATTCACGGGAAGATATCACAACACAACTCTAGACACAAATTAAAATAATACAAGCTTTATATTACAAGCTAGGGGCCTCGAGGGCTCGAACACATAAGCTCGAATACACAAGAGTCAGCGGAAGCAACAATATCTGAGTACAAACATAAGTTAGACAAGTTTGCCTTAAGAAGGCTAGCACAAAAGCAACAACGATCGAAAAGGCAAGGCCTCCTGCCTGGGAGCCTCCTAACTACTCCTGCTCGTCGGCGGTCTCCACGTAGTAGTAGGCAGCCTCGGGGTAGCAGTAGTCATCTGTGGTGTCGTCTGGCTCCTGGGATCCGCAAAGGAGCCGTGAGTACTCATCGAAAGTACTCGCAGGACTTACATCAGATCTAAACTAAGTATGCATCTGTATCAAAGGAATGGGTTGTATCTGTGGATTAAACTGCAGAATGCCAGAAGGGAAGGGGAAAGCCTAGCCTATCGAAGACTAGCATCTTCTGGAAACCACCATCTTGCAGCAACATGAGGGAGTAGAGTAGCATAAAGTAAAGTAGTAGAAGTGTTATCAACCTCGGCCAGAGATCCTTTCTCGACTCCCTACGAGAAAGCAATCCCAGAGCCATACTATCCAGTTATCATCACAATCCAATTCTCATCACCATCCGTTTCTCATCACAATCCATTTCTCATCACAAGTATCCAGTTCTAGTTGTATCGATCGGGATACAACTCCAAGTGTCCGTTACCGTAGGACAGACTATCGATAGATGTGTTCTTCCCTACAGGGGTGCACCAACTTACCCACCATGCTCGATTAAATCCGGCCGGACACACTTTCCTGGGTCATGCCCGGCCTCGGCCAAACAATACGCCGCAACCCGACCTAGGCTCAATAGAGAGGCCAGCTCGCCGGACTAAACCTATGCCCCCAGGGGTCATGGGCCATCTCCCTGGGAACTCCTGCACGTTGCGTACGCGGCCGGTGAGCAGACCTAGCTACCTCCTTCAACAAGGTAGGTGCTTTCCAGTCCAACCCGGTGCGCGCCGCTCAGTCGCTGACGTCTATTAAGCTTCGGCTGATGTATACGATGCAGAACGCCCATACTATGCCCACGTGATGGTTAGTGCTATCAGGCCAGAGGCCCCTCGGATCAAATATCCAAATCGTAGTGGATTAGGAACGCGCGGTAATGAGCAGAGACTCACAATCGATGTGACCCCGTCGCCCCGTCTCGAGTACTTGCGGCAAGGGCTAAGAATGCCCGGCCACGCCTCGTAAGTATCTCGCGGGCACCTTCCATGTCAACCCGACTCCACATCACTCGCTATTAAGCTCGCGCGGGTACCCCTCAGGGTCGACTCGTCTTTAGTAACATGGTTCAGTGTAAAGTCATAGTAACCATAGTAACTGTGTGTCTAACACCAAAGGGAAAACCCGAGGAATCACCCCCGGTGAATTCCACTTGATGTTGTCATCAAGGTGAACGTAAGAGGATCCACCCTCGAGGTTCACGCTTGATGGGTTGCACGACAGAGCCGTAACGGAAGTGGTTAAGGAGGAAATCACCCTCGATGACCTTGACCGTATAACTACACCACGGAGATCTCATCAGGAGTGATGTAAGAGGTTCCACCCTCGGCACTCGATGGTAACTCTGTGGAGTCGTACAACTAGGGGGGTGATATGCGATGTCGGGGCCTGGACGTCGATCACGTTGATCGAGTCATCAAACATAAAGCTGGGCAACTCGGACAAGGTGGGGGTCACTGATGGATCACTAACCATCCTATACTATGCAGTTTAGGATAAGCAGGTAAGGTATGAAAGCAGGTAACAACAACAAGCTATGCATTAGAGTAGGATCATACAGAAAATAGTAGCAGTTCTAATGCAAGCATAAGAGGGAAAGAAATGGGTGATATCGGAATGCTCAAGGGGGGTTTGCTTGCCTGGTTGCTTTGGCAAGGAGGGGGGTCGTCGTCGACGTAGTCGATCACAAGGGCAGCATCGGTCTCGGGGTCTACCGGAGAGAAGAGGGGGAAGAAATAGTAAATATAAAGCAAACATAGCACCACAAAGCATAATATGGTAATAAGATGTGCCAGGTGTGACCTAACGTATGGCTACACGATATAGGTGAAGGGGGAATTCAACCGGGAATGTTTTCCCGGTTCCGGACCTGTGTCAGACTAATGACCGGAGGGGGAAAGTTCCAAGTTCAGCATGCTAGGGGCATGTGACAGATGAACGGACCGCTTAATCGGATTCGTTGGATTTTTCTGAGCAACTTTCATATAGAAAACATTTTCATCCGAGTTACGGTTTAATTTCTATGAATTTTCAAAGTTTAAACAAATTTCTGAATTATTTAAAAAGCAGAAAAGGTTTATTGCGTCAGCAGTGACATCAGCACTGCGTCAGCTCTACTGACCAGTCAAACTGACAGGTGGGGCCCACCTGTCAGCCTCTCTGTCTAACAGAGGCTTAACTAAACTAACAGGGTTAGTTAGGGGGCGTGGGCCCCAGCAGTCAGTGACTAGTTAGTACTAATTAACTAACTAATTTAACTAACATTTTAATTAATCGTTTGTTTTTTTAAAATGTTTTACTCACGGGACCCACATGTCAGTGAGCCAGAGCTACCACGTGGGCAGTTGACTTGGTCAACCGGGCCCACGGGGCCCAGCGGTCAGCGGCCGAATGCGTGGGGCCCACGGCCACGCTGGCGCCACGTCGGACGCGTCGCCGGAGCTGCTCCGGTGACCCAAAGCACGGCAGTGCACGGCGGAGCAGCCCGGAAAGGCGCGAGAGGGCACCATTTGCCGCGCGGTTGGCTGCGTTCGGACGAGTCCTCTCCCGCGAGTCGAACGGTGGTGTTGGCTTCGCCGGAGTTGGCCGGGGACGGCGTCGGCGACGAGGGGTGGTGGAGGCGAGGTTCGGGCGGCGACGGAAAAGTTGCTAGGCGTGCTACAGCTCAGGCGAAAGGGCTAGGCGGGAGCAGCAGTCCTCCAGGAGTGCGCTACAGGGACTAGACGGAGCAGGAGGAGCTCGGGAGCTCGTGCGCGGCAGCAATGGCGGACGGCAGAGCCGGCGCTTACAACCACCTAGCTAGGGAAGGAGGAAACGAAGCAAGGACGGGGAGGAAAGAGGCGGAGCTTATGGGGCAGGCACACAGAGGCCTCTCGGGGTTCGGGAGCGCAGAGGGAGGCCTGTGGCTCCGGTGATCGCCGGTGACCATCGAGAAGGGGAAGAGGCCGATGCCGACGTCGCCGACCTCCCCGACTCCAGCTGATGGACGAGGATGGTGAAGCGGAGGACGGCGCACCTCCCAGGCTCGGTTGCCGGGCTCGGGGACACCGGTGGCCGCGGGGACGACGGAGAACAGCGGCGACCGCGCTCGGGCGTCGATGGGGAACGAGGAGGGATCTGGGGGAGAGGAAAAATATCTGCGCGGGGAGGGGGGCTGGCAAGTACGAGGTCGAGGGGGAAGGGCTCGTCCTGATCCCCGGTGTTGCCGCGGCGTGGGGCGGCGAGCCGGTCGGGCGGCGAGCGCGGGCACGGGCGCTCGGTCGCCCGCACAGTGAAGACGATGCGGGAGGGGAAGCTGGTCGGCCTGGGTCGGCCAGGTGGGCTGAGGCCCAAGGGGGGCGCGGTGGCCAGCTGGGCCAATCGGCCCAGTTGAGGGGGGGGGGCTTTTCCTTTTTCTTTTACTTTAAACAAGTTTTTTCTTTTCTGTTTTAGCTTTTCTTTATTAACACAGAGAGAGAGAGGGAATTATTTGGTCAACTATTTCACTTAGGAAAAATTTGGGAGGAGTCCCATTAAATCCCTGGTGATTATAGACAGTGCCATAAATATTTTGGAGACCAGAATAATTCATTTGATATTTTTCATAAGTAGGATAGCATTTAAAAATGCTGAATTGGTGTTGTTATAATTGCTAATGCTCATCTTTGCGCAAATGTGATGTTGTGTTCCTTAACAAATAATTGTTATGGAAGTGTTGGCAAATGATGAACATTTTTCCAGCAACTTTTGAGCAACTTCAAACTTTACTTGAATTTGAATTGACTGGAATTTGAAATGAGATATTGAACAAAGGTGATTAAGCATTGTTTTGGAAAAATGATTAGCTTAATCAGAGAGGGTTACTGTAGCATGACATTGGGGGTGTTACAAATCTCCTCCACTACAAGAAATCTCGTCCCGAGATTTAAGTGGGGAAGTAAAGAGTAACTTCAGGTGAACTGACCCTTATAGGGTTAATTGTCTGGTGAACAATGCAGGGAATGAGGCAGAAGTATCTCTCGAGTTGAAACTTAATAAAACATCGAGAGCAAAGTATGAAGGTACAATAGGAAGTTACAAGAGGATGGACAAACGATTGATACCTGAACCAAGTGTGAGAAAGGAGTTTAGAGCATCAGGAATAGATCATCTCTCGGAAGGTGGCTCGTGACATGATAAGAAGCCAAGCGTGAGGAATAACCTTAGAAACAGGAGGGTACAGGAGATTCAGGTTTCGATCCTGTGGAACTGTGGGTTATGGGCCCACCATGTGGGTTAAAAGTAGAAAGGGGGCCGATAGCAAGGCATGTCAGATGATAGACTATCAGTTATGTTGCCAACAACGTTGGTACCAAGGGCGAGGGACTAAGAGAACTTTTTTTTCCTGCTCGTTGAACGAGGCGGGCCATTAGGCAAAGTTCTCGTCCATCGGTGGCTACCAAAATGTCATCAACAATAGTAACAGGGGCTTACTGACAGAGAGATACAATGAGGTGTTGATATAAGCAGGGAAATATTCTGCTTATATAATATAGATCACAATAAGGTTTAAACAAACCAATGGAAAGGAAAATGTAATTGTTAGATTAAACAGAACAATGGAAAGGAAAATATGTTTAAACACATATTTCAGGGGTATATCCTTCCCAAGGACAAGTAGAGCAAGATATCCATGACAGGATAGTAACTAGATAACCAATTAGGTAAAGGGAAAGAAATTTCATGACATTACCCATACAACGGTGTTTGGATAATTGATAAAGAAAATTTAGTATCGTGCTTCAAATGTTCGTGTTGGAGATCGGATTACCACAGACATGCTTCGAGATAGCATTGACATGGTTTCAAGCAAAGGTCAAACTTTGGATACACCAAGGATCCATCGGAAACAACTTAGAAAATAAGTCATACCATTTTAGCAGGGAAAAGATGAGGGTGTGGCCGATGGGCTCAGTAGCAATCCATCGACATGTCAAAAAGGATGTATTCCCAAAATCAATATGATCAAGTTTGTGTTGGGGGGAAGACAAGAATGTTGTTGATGCTGACATGAGTCATCGAGAGGCAAGGATGGTATTTCTAGCCATGAATTCAATTGACATCTCTGAAGAAGCCAAAGTGCTGTCGGTGATCAAGACAAATTTTGTCGAGAGACTCTAAGAAGATGCCACTGAGCAGAAAAGGAAGGACGAAGTGAAAGGCTAAGAGAACCACGGATTCGACACAAGCTCAAAGTCAAGCTTGTTGTTCGAGGTGAAATGATAAGATGAGGAAGATCAACATAAGCTTAGCTCATTGTCGGAAGTTGCTCCGGGCATAAGGACCAGGTAGCAGTTAAAAAGTTGACAAGATAAAAATATAGCCGATCAGGCTAGGAATGATGTGATGGGGCATAAAGCTTCCCAGTATCAAGTACTAGGTGCAATGCCAGAAGGTAAATCGGAGTAGAAGTTGGATGGGGGAAATGATTTGCAGAGGATAAGTAATTTTAACTTACCCAGTAAATGGGATCAAGGAGGAAATATGGTTGGGACCATAACTGCAAGGGATCCAATTTACGATACCGGAAGAATATTCAAATGATTAAATATCCTTGCAAGAAGCTTTCATGATAAGTTCCACACCGTGTCCTTGGGCATGAACACAAAGGTTCAGGGTCGACTCCCACTTCTACAATGCATAACCTTTCATTTTACTTCTCTCTCTTGATGAAGCTGTAGTATTGAAATTTTATCGGACAAAAAGCCAGTAGAGTAAAACCCGCATAAATCTCGAGTTCACATAGATTAGGGAAGGCATAGGTTCAACCCGTAGGGGTATCTTAGGAACATATACCACTAACTTCAGGATTAAAATATACCAGCTCGAAAGCAGAGCATGGTTGACACAAGCAGATGATAGAATTTACCAAAGGCATTATGTGTCAGGGCAAAACTCACAAGTTTAATGAATATGAAGGACATTGTCGGATAATAATCCAACCAAGGATATGGCGGTCCATAAAAGATCTGATGTGAGTATCGATACTCATCCAGAAGAAGAAAGAATGCAAAGGCATCAGGTTATAGATATTACTGGATAACTTCAAAGCTTGAATACAAAGGAATTACGATTTTCAAATCAGAAGATCTGAAGCAGAGGCTCTGATCAAAAGATAATTGAGTTGAATCGATACAGATCGACAATCAATCAAGGTTTGATTTGACAAGAACAAACTCATGTTTGGAGTGATGTCTGAGCCGGAAGGATGAATGCTAGGATCTGATTGAGGATTACGAGCATTCGCGACATATTGGATCAAGGGACTCGAAACGATAGTGACAGAGGATGTCAACGAAGATTACTAGAAATATGGAATTAACCATAATGCAAGCAAACAAGAATTTCAACAACAATAGGCTGCTGAGGATTTTTGAAAGATCAGATAGCATTTTCAGGTATTTTGGAAAGCATATGAACAACTGGGGAAGAACGAACCCCTGTTAAGTGAATTATCCGCAGTTCGAAAAGAAGCTGCAAAGCAGAAGGCATAATGGATTCTCGAAACAACGGAGAGTACTAGTGGTATCTTGTAATAACATGAGCAACTAGGGATGAAGGTACAAGTGGCAAGGATGTTATTCAGGGGGATTATCAGTGGTCAGGAACTGGCAGGCAGTTGGCACAGGGTCTTGAGAAACATCGAGGAGTATCCGCAGAATCTTCTGGCGAAGCAAGCGATCATCGATAATGTCGGGGTTCTCCGGGAGGAAGTGGGTACGAGAACCTAATGTCAGAGTTAGTAAAATGTTTAACCCGAATAGACGAGAGATCAGAGTCCCAGTGTATAGACGAGGAGTAAAAGATCCTAATACCACCCAATGGCGACGTGGGCCCGTAAGCCACACATCCAAGTTAGTAAAACAGTTTTGGATGACTAGACTCAACTTCGGCCAATGAGTTGGAAAGGGGGCTACCTACAGGTAGTTGGCTCTGATACCAACTTGTGACGCCCTCGATTCAATCGTACACTAATCATACACGCAAATGTGTACGATCAAGATCAAGGAATCACGGGAAGATATCACAACACAACTCTAGACACAAATTAAAATAATACAAGCTTTATATTACAAGCCAGGGGCCTCGAGGGCTCGAATACATAAGCTCGAATACACAAGAGTCAGCGGAAGCAACAATATCTGAGTACAGACATAAGTTAGACAAGTTTGCCTTAAGAAGGCTAGCACAAAAGCAACAACGATCGAAAAGGCAAGGCCTCCTGCCTGGGAGCCTCCTAACTACTCCTGGTCGTCGGCGGTCTCCACGTAGTAGTAGGCTCCCTCGGGGTAGCAGTAGTCATCAGTGGTGTCGTCTGGCTCCTGGGATCCATCATCTGGCCGCAACAATCGGGTATGGGGGAAAAGAGGTAGCAAAGCAGCCGTGAGTACTCATCCAAAGTACTCGCAAGAGTTACATCAGATCTAAACTAAGTATGCATCTGTATCGAAGGAATGGGTTGTATCTGTGGACTAAACTGTAGAATGCCAGAAGGGAAGGGGAAAGCCTAGCCTATCGAAGACTAGCATCCTCTGGAAACCACCATCTTGCAGCAACATGAGGGAGTAGAGTAGCATAAAGTAAAGTAGTAGAAGTGTTATCAACCTCGGCCAGAGATCCTTTCTCGACTCCCTGCGAGAAAGCAATCCCAGAGCCATACTATCCAGTTATCATCACAATCCAATTCTCATCACCATCCGTTTCTCATCACAAGTATCCAGTTCTAGTTGTATCGATCGGGATACAACTCCAAGTGTCCGTTACCGTAGGACAGGCTATCGATAGATGTGTTCTTCCCTGCAGGGGTGCACCAACTTACCCACCACGCTCGATTAACTCCGGCCGGACACACTTTCCTGGGTCATGCCCGGCCTCGGCCAAAAAATACGCTGCAACCCGAGTTAGGCTCAATAGAGAGGCCAGCACGCCGGACTAAACCTATGCCCCGAGGGGTCATGGGCCATCTCCCCTGGAACTCCTGCACGTTGCGTATGCGGCCGGTGAGCAGACCTAGCAACCTCCTTCAACAAGGTAGGTGCTTTCCAGTCCAACCCGGCACGCGCCGCTCAGTCACTGATGTCTATTAAGCTTCGGCTGATGTATACGACGCAGAACGCCCATACTATGCCCACGTGATGGTTAGTGCTATCAGGCCAAAGGCCCCTCGGATCAAATATCCAAATCATAGTGGATTAGGAACACGCGGTAACGAGCAGAGACTCACGATCGATGTGACCCCGTCGCCCTGTCTCGAGTACTTGCGGCAAGGGCTAAGAATGCCCAGCCACGCCTCGTAAGTATCTCGGGGGCACCTTCCAGGTCAACCTGACTCCACATCACTCGCTATTAAGCTCGCGCGGGTACCCCTCAGGGTCGACCCGTCTTTAGTAACATGGTTCAGTGTAAAGTCATAGTAACCATAGTAACTGTGTGTCTAACACCAAAGGGAAAACCCGAGGAATCACCCCCGGTGAATTCCACTCGATGTTGTCATCAAGGTGAACGTAAGAGGATCCACCCTCGAGGTTCACGTTTGATGGGTTGCACGACAGAGCCGTAACGGAATTGGTTAAGGAGGAAATCACCCTCGATGACCTTGACCGTATAGCTACACTACAGAGATCTCATCAGGAGTGATGTAAGAGGTTCCACCCTCGGCACTCAATGGTAACTCTGTGGAGTCGTACAACTAGGGGGGTGTTGTGCGGTGTCGGGGCCTGGACGTCGATCACGTTGATCGGGTTATCAAACATAAAGTTGGGAAACTCGGACAAGGTGGGGATCACTGATGGATCACTAACCATCCTATACTATGCAGTTTAGGATAAGCAGGTAAGGTATGAAAGCAGGTAACAACAACAGGCTATGCATCAGAGTAGGATCATACAGAAAACAGTAGCAGTTCTAATGCAAGCATGAGAGGGAAAGAAATGGGCGATATCGGAATGCTCAAGGGGGGTTTGCTTGCCTGGTTGCTTTGGCAAGGAGGGGGGTCATCGTCGACGTAGTCGATCACAAGGGCAGCATCAGTCTTGGGGTCTACCGAAGAGAAGAGGGGGAAGAAATAGTAAATATAAAGCAAACATAGCATCACAAAGCATAATATGGCAATAAGATGTGTCGGGTGTGACCTAACGTATGGCTACATGATATAGGTGAAGGGGGAATTCAACCGGGAATGTTTTCCCGGTTCCGGACCTGTGTCAGACTGATGACCGGAGGGGGAAAGTTCCAAGTTCAGCATGCTAGGGGCGTGTGACAGATGAACGGACCGCTTAATCGGATTCGTTGGATTTTTCTGAGCAACTTTCATATAGAAAACATTTTCATCCGAGTTACGGTTTAATTTCTATGAATTTTCAAAGTTTAAACAAATTTCTGAATTATTTAAAAAGCAGAAAAGGTTTATTGCGTCAGCAGTGACGTCAGCACTATGTCAGCTCTGCTGACCAGTCAAACTGACAGGTGGGGCCCACCTATCAGCCTCTTTGTCTAACAGAGGCTTAACTAAACTAACAGGGTTAGTTAGGGGGCGTGGGCCCCAGCAGTCAGTGACTAGTTAGTACAAATTAACTAACTAATTTAACTAATGTTTTAATTAATCGTTTGTTTTTTTAAACATTTTACTCATGGGACCCACATGTCAGCGAGCCAGAGCTGCCACGTGGGCAGTTGACCTGGTCAACCAGGCCCGCGGGGCCCAGCGGTCAGAGGCCCAACGCGTGGGGCCCACGGCCACGCTGGCGCCACATCGGACGCGTCACCGGAGCTGCTCCGGCGACCCAAAGCATGGCGGCGCACGGCGGAGCAGCCCGGAAAGGCGCTAGAGGGCACCATTTGCCGCGCGGTTGGCTGCGTTCGGACGAGTCCTCGCCCACGAGTCGAACGGTGGTGTTGGCTTCGCCGGAGTTGGCCGGGAACGGCGCCGGCGACGAGGGGTGGCGGAGGCGAGGTTCGGGTGGCAACGGAAAAGGTGCTATGGTGTGCTACAGCTCAGGCGAAAGGGCTAGGCGGGAGCAGCAGTTCTCCGGGAGTGCGCTACAGGGAGTAGACGGAGCAGGAGGAGCTCGGGAGCTCGTGCGCGGCAGCAATGGCAGACGGCAGAGCCGGCGCTTACGGCCAGCTAGCTAGGGAAGGAGGAAACGAAGCAAGGACGGGGAGGAAAGAGGCGGAGCTTACGGGGCAGGCACACGGAGGCCTCTCGGGGTTCGGGAGCGCAGAGGGAGGCCTGTGGCTCCGGTGATCGCCGGTGACCACCGAGAAGGGGAAGAGGCCGATGCCGACATCGCCGACCTCCCCGACTCCAGCTGATGGACGAGGACGGTGAAGCGGAGGACGGCGCACCTCCCAGGCTCGGTTGTCGGGCTCGGGGACACTGGTGGCCGCGGGGACGACGGAGAACGGCGGCGACCGCGCTCGGGCGTTGATGGGGAACGAGGAGGGATCTGGGGGAGAGGAAAAATATCTGCGCGGGGAGGGGGGCTGACGAGGACGAGGTCGAGGGGGGAGGGCTCGTCCTGATCCCCGGTGTTGCCGCGGCGTGGGGCGGCGAGCCGGTCGGGCGGCGAGCGCGGGCATGGGCGCTCGGTCGCCCGCACAGTGAAGACGATGCGGGAGGGGAAGCTGGTCGGCCTGGGTCGGCCAGGTGGGCTGAGGGCCAAGGGGGGCGCGGTGGCCAGCTGGGCCAATCGGCCCAATTGAGGGGGGGGGGCTTTTCCTTTTTCTTTTACTTTAAACAGTTTTTTTTCTTTTCTGTTTTAGCTTTTCTTTATTAACAGAGAGAGAAAGGAAATTATTTGGTAAACTATTTCACTTAGGAAAAATTTGGGAGGAGTCCCATTAAATCCCTGGTGATTATAGACTGTGCCATAAATATTTTGGAGACCAGAATAATTCATTTGATATTTTTCATAAGTAGGATAGCATTTAAAAATGCTGAATTGGTGCTGTTATAATTGCTAATGCTCATCTTTGCGCAAATGTGATGTTGTGTTCCTTAACAAATAATTGTTATGGAAGTTTTGGCAAATGATGAACATTTTTCCAGCAACTTTTGAGCAACTTCAAACTTCACTTGAATTTGATTTGACTGGAATTTGAAATGAGATATTGAACAAAGGTGATTAAGCACTGTTTTGGAAAAATGATTAGCTTAATCAGAGAGGGTTACTGTAGCATGACACTGGGGGTGTTACAATAGGCATCACGTCCGTGACAAGTAGACCGAAACGATTCTGCATCTACTACTATTACTCCACTCATCGACCGCTATCCAGCATGCATCTAGAGTATTAAGTTAAAAACAGAGTAACGCCTTAAGGAAGATGACATGATGTAGAGAGATAAATTCATGCAATATGAAATAAACCCCATCTTGTTATCCTCGATGGCAACGATACAATACGTGCCTTGCTGCCCCTTCTGTCACTGGGAAAGGACACCGCAAGATGGAACTCAAAGCTAAGCACTTCTCCCATGGCAAGAACTACCAATCTGGTTGGCCAAACCAAACGGATAATTCGAAGAGACTTGCAAAGATAACCAATCATACATAAAAGAATTCAGAGAAGATTCAAATATTATTCATAGATAGACTTGATCCCACAAGAGAGGGGGAGAACTTTGTATTGAGATTCAAAGAGAGAGAAGAAGCCATCTAGCTACTAACTATGGACCCGAAGGTCTGAGGTAAACTACTCACACTTCATCGGAGGGGCTAGGATGATGTAGAAGCCCTTCGTGATGACGGCCCTCTTCCGGCGGAGCTCCGGAACAGGCCCCAAGATGGGATCTCGTGGATACAGAAAGTTGCAGCGATGGAATTAGGTTTTTGGCTCCTCATCTGATCGTTTGGGGGTACGTAGGTATATATATGAGGAAGGAGTACGTCGGTGGAGCACCAAGGGGCCCACGAGGCAGGGGGCGCGCCCTAGGGGGGCGCCCCCCACCCTCGTGACCTCCTCTTTGACTCCTTGGAGTAGGGTCCAAGTCTCCTGGATCACGTTCGGTGAGAAAATCAAGTTCCCGAAGATTTTATTCCGTTTGGACTCCGTTTGATATTCTGTTTCTCCGAAACACTGAAATAGGCAAAAAAAATAGCAATTCTGGGTTGGGCCTCCGGTTAATAGGTTAGTCCCGAAAATAATATAAAAGTGGAAAATAAAGCCCAATATATTCCAAAACAGTAGATAATATAGCATGGAGCAATCAAAATTTATAGATACGTTGGAGACGTATCAGGCATCCCCAAGCCTAATTCCTGCTCGTCCTCGAGTAGGTAAATGATAAAAAGAGAATTTTTGATGCGGAGTGCTACTTGGCATAATTTCAATGCAAATCTTCTTAATTGTGATATGAATATTCAGATTCGAAAGATTCAAGACAAAAGTTTAGATTGACATAAAATAATAATACTTCAAGCATACTAACAAAGCAATTATGTCTTCTCAAAATAACATGGCCAAAGAAAGTTATCCCTACAAAATCATATAGTCTGTCTATGCTCTATCTTCACCACACAAAGTATTTAAATCATGCACAACCCCGATGACAAGCCACGCAATTGTTTCATACTCTAACTTTTTCAAAACTTTTTCAATCTTCACGCAATACATGAGCGTGAGCCATGGATATAGCACTATAGGTGGAATAGAATGGTGGTTGTGGAGAAGACAAAAAGGAGGGGAAGATAATCTCACATCAATTAGGCGTATCAACGGGCTATGAAGATGCCCATCAATAGATATCAATGTGAGTGAGTAGGGATTGCCATGCAACGGATGCACTAGAGCTATAAGTATATGAAAGCTCAAAAAGAAACTAAGTGGGTGTGCATCCAACTTGCTTGCTCATGAAGACCTAGGGAAATTTGAGGAAGCCCATCATTGGAATATACAAGCCAAGTTCTATAATGTAAAATTTCCACTAGTATATGAAAGTGATAACATGAGAGACTCTCTACTATGAAGATCATGGTGCTACTTTGAAGCACAAGTGTGGTAAAAGGATAGTAACATTGTCACTTCTCTCTTTTTCTCATTTTTATATATTTTTTTGGGCCTTTTCTCTTTTTATGGCCTCTTTTCTTTCTTTTTTATTTGGGCTTCTTTGGCCTCTTTTATTTATTTTTCGTCCGGAGTCTCATCCCGACTTATGGGGGAATCATAGTCTCCATCATCCTTTCCTCACTGGGACAATGCTCTAATAATGATGATCATCACACTTTTATTTTTCTTACAACTCAACAATTACAACTCGATACTTAGAACAAAATATGACTCTATGTGAATGCATCCGGCGGTGTACCGGGATATGCAATATGACAATGATGGAATGTGTCATGAACGGAACGGTGGAAAGTTGCATGGCAATATATCTTGGAATGGCTATGGAAATGCCATAATAGGTAGGTATGGTGGCTGTTTTGAGGAAGGTATATGGTAGGTGTATGATACCGGCGAAAGGTGCGCGGTATTAGAGAGGCTAGAAAAGGTGGAAGGGTGAGAGTGCGTATAATCCATGGACTCAACATTAGTCATAAAGAACTCATATACTTATTGCAAAAATCTAGAAGTTATCAAAGCAAAGTATTACGCGCATGCTCCTAGGGGGATTGATTGGTAGGAAAAGACCATCGCTCGTCCCCGACCGCCACTCATAAGGAAGACAATCAATAAATAAATCATGCTCCGACTTCATCACATAACGGTTCACCATACGTGCATGCTACGGGAATCACAAAATTTAACACAAGTATTCTTTAAATTCACAACTACTCAACTAGCATGACTTTAATATTATCACCTCCATATCTCAAAACAATTATCATGCTTCAATCTTTTCTTAGTATTCAACACACTCAAAAGAAAGTTTCACAAATCTTGAATACCAAGCATATTTTATTAAGAAAATTACCATGCTATTAAGAGACTCTCAAAATAATTTAAGTGAAGCATGAGAGATCAATAGTATCTTTAAAACAAATCCACCACCGTGCTCTAAAAGATCTAAGTGAAGCACATAGAGCAAAATTATAACGCTCAAAGGATATAAGTGAAGCACATAGAGCAAAACTACTTAGCTCAAAAGATATAAGTGAAGCACATAGAGTATTCTATCAAATTTTAATTCATGTATGGCTCTCTCAAAAGGTGTGTACAGCAAGGATGATTGTGGCATACTAAGACACAAAGACAGAAATAATACAAGACGCTCCAAGCAAAACACATATCATGTTGGTGAATAAAAATATAGCTCCAAGTAAATTACCGATGGAAGTGGACGAAAGAGGGGATGCCTCCCGGGGCATCCCCAAGCTTTGACTTCTTGGTATCCTTGAATTATCTTGGGGGTTCCATGGGCATCCCCAAGCTTAGGCTCTTGCCACTCCTTGTTCCATAATCTATCAAAAGAATTCACCCAAAACTTGAAAACTTCACAACACAAAACTCAAAATAGAAAACTCGTGAGCTCCGTTAGCGAAAGAAAACAAAAGACCACTTCAAGGTACTGTAATGAACTCATTATTTATTTATATTGGTGTTAAACCTACTGTATTCCAACTTCTCTATGTATTATAAACTATTTTACTAGCCATAGATTCATCAAAATAAGCAAACAACACATGAAAAACAGAATCTGTCAAAAACAGAACAGTCTGTAGTAATCTGTAGCTAGCGCAAGATCTGGAACCTCAAAAATTCTAAAATAAATTGCCGTACGTGAGTAATTTTTCTATTAATCATCTTCAAAAATAATTAACTAAATAGCACTCTTAAAATAAAAATGACAGCAGTTCTCGTGAGCGCTAAAGTTTCTGTTTATTACAGCAAGTTCAACAAGACTTTCCCCAAGTCTTCCCAACGGTTCTACTTGGCACAAACACTAATTAAACACAAAAAACACAACCAAAACAGAGGCTAAATAATTTATTTATTACTAAGCAGGAGCAAAAAGCATGGAATAAAAATAAAATTGGGTTGCCTCCCAACAAGCGCTATCGTTTAACGCCCCTAGCTAGGCATAAGAGCGAGGATAGATCTAGGTATTGCCATCTTTGGTAGGAAATTCTTCGATGAGGCATCTATTTCCCTTAGGAATTTATTTCTTTCTAGTGATTATCAAAATTTTAGGCACAAGATCGAAAAATTCATTTGTAGCAATTGGTTCCTTAATGATAGCAAAAAGATTAGGATGAATACTTATAGATTTAAGATCCGCAGTTTCCTTACTAGATGATTCTATTGGGTTTCGTAGTAATTTCAAAAAATTTCCTACGCACACGCAAGATCATGTGATGCATAGCAACGAGAGGGGAGAGTGTTGTCTACGTACCCACG
Organism: Triticum urartu; assembly: GCF_003073215.2. Classification (NCBI taxonomy): domain Eukaryota; kingdom Viridiplantae; phylum Streptophyta; class Magnoliopsida; order Poales; family Poaceae; genus Triticum; species Triticum urartu. Next base: position 491,696,105 of record NC_053024.1, read on the forward strand.
CAGACCGACTGCGGAAGCATTGACACGACGTACAGGAAGTAGTCGTACGTCTTCACGATCCAACCGATCAAGCACCGAAACTACCGCATCTCCGAGTTCGAGCACACGTTCAGCTCGATGACGATCCCCGGACTCCGATCCAGCAAAGTGTCGGGGAAGAGTTCCGTCAGCACGACGGCGTGGTGACGATCTTGATGTACTACAGCAGTAGGGCTTCGCCTAAACTCCGCTACAGTATTATCGAGGAATATGGTGGCAGGGGGCATCGCACACGGCTAAGGAATAGATCACGTGGATCAACTTGTGTGTTCTAGGGTGCCTCTACCTCAGTATATAAAGGACCAAAGGGGGGGATGCTGGCCGGCCACAAGGGGCGCGCCAGGAGAGTCCTACTCCCTCCAGGAGTAGGATTCCCCCCCAATCCTAGTTGGAATACGATTCCTCGGGGGGAGAGAGAGAGGGGGCCGGCCACCTCTCCTAGTCCTAATAGGACTAGGGGAGGGGGGAGGCGTGCAGCCCACCTTGGGCTGCCCCTTTCTCCTTTCCACTAAAGCCCACTAAGGCCCATATGGTTCCCGGGGGGTTCCGGTAACCTCCCGGTACTCCGGTAAAATCCCGATTTTACCCGGAACACTTCCGATATCCAAACATAGGCTTCCAATATATCAATCTTTATGTCTCGACCATTTCGAGACTCCTTGTCATGTCCGTGATCACATCTGGGACTCCGAACTAACTTCGGTACATCAAAATGCATAAACTCATAATATAACTGTCATTGTAACCTTAAGCGTGCGGACCCTACGGGTTCGAGAACAATGTAGACATGACCGAGACATGTCTCCGGTCAATAACCAATAGCGGGACCTGGATGCCCATATTGGCTCCTACATATTCTACGAAGATCTTTATCGGTCAGACGGCATAACAACATACGTTGTTCCCTTTGTCATCGGTATGTTACTTGCCCGAGATTCGATCGTCGGTATCCAATACCTAGTTCAATCTCGTTACCGGCAAGTCTCTTTACTCGTTCTGTAATACATCATCCCGCAACTAACTCATTTAGTTGCAATGCTTGCAAGGCTTAAGTGATGTGCATTACCGAGAGGGCCCAGAGATACCTCTCCGACAATCGGAGTGACAAAACCTAATCTCGAAATACGCCAACCCAACATCTACCTTTGGAGACACCTCTAATGCTCCTTTATGATCACCCAGTTACGTTGTGACGTTTGGTAGCACCCAAAGTGTTCCTCCGGCAAACGGGAGTTGCATAATCTCATAGTTATAGGAACATGTATAAGTCATGAAGAAAGCAATAGCAACATACTAAACGATCGGGTGCTAAGCTAATGGAATGGGCCATGTCAATCAGATCATTCAACTAATGATGTGACCTCGTTAATCAAATAACAACTCATTGTTCATGGTTAGGAAACATAACCATCTTTGATTAACGAGCTAGTCAAGTAGAGGCATACTAGTGACACTTTGTTTGTCTATGTATTCACACATGTATTATGTTTCCGGTTAATACAATTCTAGCATGAATAATAAACATTTGTCATGATTATAAGGAAATAAATAATAACTTTATTATTGCCTCTAGGGCATATTTCCTTCAGTCTCCCACTTGCACTAGAGTCAATAATCTAGATTGCACCGTAATGATTCTAACACCCATGGAGCCTTGGTGCTGATCATGTTTTGCTCGTGGAAGAGGCTTAGTCAATGGGTCTGCAACATTCAGATCCGTATGTATCTTGCAAATCTCTATGTCTCCCACCTGGACTAGATCCCGGATGGAATTGAAGCATCTCTTGATGTGCTTGGTTCTCTTGTGAAATCTGGATTCCTTTGCCAAGGCAATTGCACCAGTATTGTCACAAAAGATTTTCATTGGACCCGATGCACTAGGTATGACACCTAGATCGGATATGAACTCCTTCATCCAGACTCCTTCGTTTGCTGCTTCCGAAGCAGCTATGTACTCCGCTTCACATGTAGATCCCGCTACGACGCTTTGTTTAGAACTGCACCAACTGACAGCTCCACCGTTTAATGTAAACACGTATCCGGTTTGCGATTTAGAATCGTCCGGATCAGTGTCAAAGCTTGAATCAACGTAACCTTTTACGACGAGTTCTTTGTCACCTCCATATACGAGAAGCATATCCTTAGTCCTTTTCAGGTATTTTAGGATGTTCTTGACCGCTGTCCAGTGATCCACTCCTGGATTACTTTGGTACCTCCCTGCTAGACTTATAGCAAGGCACACATCAGGTCTGGTACACAGCATTGCATACATGATAGATCCTATTGCTGATGCATAGGGAACATCTTTCATATTCTCTCTATCTTCTGCAGTGGTCGGGCATTGAGTCTTACTCAATTTCACACCTTGTAACACAGGCAAGAATCCTTTCTTTGCTTGATCCATTTTGAACTTCTTCAAAATTTTGTCAAGGTATGTTGTTTGTGAAAGTCCAATTAAGCGTCTTGATCTATCTCTATAGATCTTAATGCCTAATATGTAAGCAGCTTCACCGAGGTCTTTCATTGAAAAACTCTTATTCAAGTATCCCTTTATGCTATCCAGAAATTCTATATCATTTCCAATCAGTAATATGTCATCCACATATAATATCAGAAATGCTACAGAGCTCCCACTCACTTTCTTGTAAATACAGGCTTCTCCGAAAGTCTGTATAAAACCAAATGCTTTGATCACACTATCAAAGCATTTATTCCAACTCCGAGAGGCTTGCACCAGTCCATAAATGGATCGCTGGAGCTTGCACACTTTGTTAGCTCCCTTTGGATCGACAAAACCTTCTGGTTGCATCATATACAACTCTTCTTCCAGAAATCCATTCAGGAATGCAGTTTTGACATCCATTTGCCAAATTTCATAATCATAAAATGCGGCAATTGCTAACATGATTCGGACAGACTTAAGCATCGCTACGGGTGAGAAGGTCTCATCGTAGTCAATCCCTTGAACTTGCCGAAAACCTTTTGCAACAAGTCGAGCTTTGTAGACAGTAACATTACCGTCAGCGTCAGTCTTCTTCTTGAAGATCCATTTATTCCCAATTGCTTGCCGATCATCGGGCAAGTCAACCAAAGTCCATACTTTGTTCTCATACATGGATCCCATCTCAGATTTCATGGCTTCAAGCCACTTTGCGGAATCTGGGCTCACCATCGCTTCTTCATAGTTCGTAGGTTCATCATGATCTAGTAGCATGACTTCCAGAACAGGATTACTGTACCACTCTGGTGCGGATCTCGCTCTGCTCGATCTACGAGGTTCAGTAGTATCTTGACCTGAAGTTTCATGATCAACATCATTAGCTTCCTCACTAATTGGTATAAATGTCGCAGAAACAGTTTTCTGTGATGTACTATTTTCCAATAAGGGAGCAGGTACAGTTACCTCGTCAAGTTCTACTTTCCTCCCACTCACTTCTCTCGAGAGAAACTCCTTCTCTAGAAAGGATCCATTCTTAGCAACGAATGTCTTGCCTTCGGATCTGTGATAGAAGGTGTACCCAACAGTCTCCTTTGGGTATCCTATGAAGACACATTTCTCCGATTTGGGTTCGAGCTTATCAGGTTGAAGCTTCTTCACATAAGCATCGCAGCCCCAAACTTTAAGAAATGACAACTTTGGTTTCTTGCCAAACCATAGTTCATAAGGCGTCGTCTCAACGGATTTTGATGGTGCCCTATTTAACGTGAATGCGGCCGTCTCTAAAGCATAACCCCAAAACGATAGCGGTAAATCAGTAAGAGACATCATAGATCGCACCATATCTAGTAAAGTACGATTACGACGTTCGGACACACCATTACGCTGTGGTGTTCCGGGTGGCGTGAGTTGCGAAACTATTCCACAATTTTTCAAATGTACACCAAACTCGTAACTCAAATATTCTCCTCCACGATCAGATCGTAGAAACTTTATTTTCTTGTTACGATGATTTTCCACTTCACTCTGAAATTCTTTGAACTTTTCAAATGTCTCAGACTTATGTTTCATTAAGTAGATATATCCATATCTGCTTAAGTCATCTGTGAAGGTGAGAAAATAACGATATCCGCCACGAGCCTCAATATTCATCGGACCACATACATCGGTATGTATGATTTCCAACAAATCTGTTGCTCTCTCCATAGTACCGGAGAACGGTGTTTTAGTCATCTTGCCCATGAGGCACGGTTCGCAAGTACCAAGTGATTCATAATCAAGTGGTTCCAAAAGTCCATCAGTATGGAGTTTCTTCATGCGCTTTACACCGATATGACCTAAACGACAGTGCCACAAATAAGTTGCACTTTCATTATCAACTCTGCATCTTTTGGCTTCAACATTATGAATATGTGTATCACTACTGTCGAGATTCATCAAAAATAGACCACTCTTCAAAGGTGCATGACCATAAAAGATATTACTCATATAAATAGAACAACCATTATTCTCTGATTTAAATGAATAACCGTCTCGCATCAAACAAGATCCAGATATAATGTTCATGCTCAACGCTGGCACCAAATAACAATTATTTAGGTCTAATACTAATCCCGAAGGTAGATGTAGAGGTAGCGTGCCAACCGCGATCACATGGACTTTGGAACCGTTTCCCATGCGCATCGTCACCTCGTCCTTTGCTAGTGTCCGCTTATTCCGTAGTCCCTGTTTCGAGTTGCAAATATTAGCAACAGAACCAGTATCAAATACCCAGGTGCTACTGCGAGCTCTAGTAAGGTACACATCAATAACATGTATATCACATATACCTTTGTTCACCTTGCCATCCTTCTTATCCGCCAAATACTTGGGGCAGTTCCGCTTCCAGTGACCAGTCTGCTTGCAGTAGAAGCACTCAGTTTCAGGCTTAGGTCCAGACTTGGGTTTCTTCTCCTGAGCAGCAACTTGCTTGCCGTTCTTCTTGAAGTTTCCCTTTTTCTTCCCTTTGCCCTTTTTCTTGAAACTAGTGGTCTTGTTAACCATCAACACTTGATGCTCCTTCTTGATTTCTACCTCCGCAGCTTTCAGCATTGCGAAGAGCTCGGGAATAGTCTTGTTCATCCCTTGCATATTATAGTTCATCACGAAGCTCTTGTAGCTTGGTGGCAGTGATTGGAGAATTCTGTCAATGACGCAATCATCTGGAAGATTAACTCCCAATTGAATCAAGTGATTATTATACCCAGACATTTTGAGTATATGCTCACTGACAGAACTGTTCTCCTCCATCTTGCAGCTATAGAACTTATTGGAGACTTCATATCTCTCAATCCGGGCATTTGCTTGAAATATTAACTTCAACTCCTGGAACATCTCATATGCTCCATGACGTTCAAAACGTCGTTGAAGTCCCGATTCTAAGCCGTAAAGCATGGCACACTGAACTATCGAGTAGTCATCAGCTTTGCTCTGCCAGACATTCATAATATCTGGTGTTGCTCCTGCAGCAGGCCTGGCACCCAGCGGTGCTTCCAGGACGTAATTCTTCTGTGCAGCAATGAGGATAATCCTCAAGTTACAGACCCAGTCCGTGTAATTGCTACCATCATCATTCAACTTTGCTTTCTCAAGGAACGCATTAAAATTTAACGGAACAACAGCACGAGCCATCTATCTACAATCAACATAAACAAGCAAGATACTATCAGGTACTAAGTTCATGATAAGTTTAAGTTCAATTAATCAAATTACTTAAGAACTCCCACTTAGATAGACATCCCTCTAATCCTCTAAGTGATCATGTGATCCAAATCAACTAAACCATAACCGATCATCACGTGAGATGGAGTAGTTTTCAATGGTGAACATCGTTATGTTGATCATATCTACTATATGATTCACGTTCGACCTTTCGGTCTCCGTGTTCCGAGGCCATATCTGCATATGCTAGGCTCGTCAAGTTTAACCTGAGTATTCTGCGTGTGCAAAACTGGCTTGCACCCGTTGTAGATGGACGTAGAGCTTATCACACCCGATCATCACGTGGTGTCTGGGCACGACGAACTTTGGCAACGGTGCATACTCAGGGAGAACACTTCTTGATAATTTAGTGAGAGATCATCTTATAATGCTACCGTCAATCAAAGCAAGATAAGATGCATAAAAGGATAAACATCACATGCAATCAATATAAGTGATATGATATGGCCATCATCATCTTGTGCTTGTGATCTCCATCTTCGAAGCACCGTCATGATCACCATCGTCACCGGCGCGACACCTTGATCTCCATCGTAGCATCATTGTCGTCTCGCCAATCTTATGCTTCCACGACTATCGCTACCGCTTAGTGATAAAGCAAAGCATTACATCGCGATTGCATTGCATACAATAAAGTGACAACCATATGGCTCCTGCCAGTTGCTGATAACTCGGTTACAAAACATGATCATCTCATACAATAAAATTCAGCATCATGTCTTGACCATATCGCATCACAACATGCCCTGCAAAAACAAGTTAGACGTCCTCTACTTTGTTGTTGCAAGTTTTACGTGGCTGCTACGGGCTTAAGTAAGAACCAATCTCACCTACGCATCAAAACCACAACGATAGTTTGTCAAATAGACTCCGTTTTAACCTTCGCAAGGACCGGGCGTAGCCATACTTGGTTCAACTAAAGTTGGAGAGACATTCGCCCGCAAGCCACCTATGTGCAAAGCACGTCGGGGGAACCGGTCTCGCGTAAGCGTACGCGTAATGTTGGTCCGGGTCGTCTCGTCCAACAATGCCGCCAAACCAAAGTATGACATGCTGGTAGGCAGTATGACTTATATCGCCCACAACTCACTTGTGTTCTACTCGTGCATATAACATCAACATAAATAACCTAGGCTCGGATGCCACTGTTGGGTTTCGTAGTAATTTCAAAAAAATTCCTATGCACACGCAAGATCATGTGATGCATAGCAACGAGAGGGGAGAGTGTTGTCTACGTACCCACGCAGACCGACTGCGGAAGCGTTGACACGACGTAGAGGAAGTAGTCGTACGTCTTCACGATCCAACCGATCAAGCACCGAAACTACGGCACCTCCGAGTTCGAGCACACGTTCAGCTCGATGACGATCCCCGGACTCCGATCCAGCAAAGTGTCGGGGAAGAGTTCCGTCAGCACGACGGCGTGGTGACGATCTTGATGTACTACAGCAGCAGGGCTTCGCCTAAACTCCGCTACAGTATTATCGAGGAATATGGTGGCAGGGGGCACCGCACACGGCTAAGGAATAGATCACGTGGATCAACTTGTGTGTTCTAGGGTGCCTCTACCTCAGTATATAAAGGACCAAAGGGGGGAGGCTGGCCGGCCACAAGGGGCGCGCCAGGAGAGTCCTACTCCCTCCGGGAGTAGGATTCCCCCCCCCCCAATCCTAGTTGGAATAGGATTCCTCGCGGGGGAAGAGAGAGAGGGGGCCGGCCACCTCTCCTAGTCCTAATAGGACTAGGGGAGGGGGGAGGCGCGCAGCCCACCTTGGGCTGCCCCTTTCTCCTTTCCACTAAAGCCCACTAAGGCCCATATGGTTCCCGGGGGGTTCCGGTAACCTCCCGGTACTCCGGTAAAATCCTGATTTTACCCGGAACACTTCCGATATCCAAACATAGGCTTCCAATATATCAATCTTTATGTCTCGACCATTTCGAGACTCCTCGTCATGTCCGTGATCACATCCGGGACTCTGAACTAACTTCGGTACATCAAAATGCATAAACTCATAATATAATTGTCATTGTAACCTTAAGCGTGCGGACCCTACGGGTTCGAGAACAATGTAGACATGACCGAGACATGTCTCCAGTCAATAACAAATAGCGGGACCTGGATGCCCATATTGGCTCCTACATATTCTACGAAGATCTTTATCGGTCAGACCGCATAACAACATACGTTGTTCCCTTTGTCATCGGTATGTTACTTGCCCGAGATTCGATCGTCGATATCCAATACCTAGTTCAATCTCGTTACCGGCAAGTCTCTTTACTCGTTCTATAATACATCATCCTGCAACTAACTCATTTAGTTGCAATGCTTGCAAGGCTTAAGTGATGTGCATTACCGAGAGGGCCCAGAGATACCTCTCCGACAATCGGAGTGACAAAACCTAATCTCGAAATACGCCAACCCAACATCTACCTTTGGAGACACCTGTAATGCTCCTTTAGGATCACCCAGTTACGTTGTGACGTTTGGTAGCACCCAAAGTGTTCCTCCGGAAAACGGGAGTTGCATAATCTCATAGTTATAGGAACATGTATAAGTCATGAAGAAAGCAATAGCAACATACTAAACGATCGGGTGCTAAGCTAATGGAATGGGTCATGTCAATCAGATCATTCAACTAATGATGTCACCTCGTTAATCAAATAACAACTCATTGTTCATGGTTAGGAAACATAACCATCTTTGATTAACGAGCTAGTCAAGTAGAGGCATACTAGTGACACTTTGTTTGTCTATGTATTCACACATGTATTATGTTTCCGGTTAATACAATTCTAGCATGAATAATAAACATTTGTCATGATTATAAGGAAATAAATAATAACTTTATTATTGCCTCTAGGGCATATTTCTTTCAGATTCACCCTTATTTTTAGGAACATACATAAGCTTGGCAATTTTAGTAGGAGGACTTGGAGTATTCTTTACAGAAGAAAAAGTGGTTCCCAAGTTTGTAATGATACCCTCAAGTTTATCAATTCTAGTAGAATCTAAGTTTATCTTCTCATTAACTATGAGTTCTTTTTCCTTAATATTTTTCAAAGTCATTCCTACCTTAGATCCATATTGAGTAATTTGATTGTGGATCTTTTTATCTAGATTTTCAATTAATTCAATAGTAGCAACTTTATTTTCAATAATTTCAAGTCTTTGCATGACATGCTCCAAAGTTAACATGGTTCAATTAACCAAAAGAGGTGGTGAGCCAAATAAATTTAACATTGCATTATAATAATCAAAAGTATGGCTGCCCAAGAAGTTCCCTCCGGTAATGGTATCGAGGATATATCTATACCAAGGATTAACACCTACGTAAAAATTGTGGAGAAGAACTAAGGTAGATTGCTTCCTGGTAGATCTATTTTGAGCATTGCAAATTCTATACCAAGCATCTTTTAGATTTTCTCCCTCCCTTTGTTTAAAATTTTAAACTTCACTCTCGGGAGACAACGGAGAAGATATGAGACTAGCCATGATGACAAGTAAACAAACTAGCACACGAGCAAACAAGAGCAAACAGGAAAAAGAGGAAAATAGAGAGGGAGGATAGAGAGAGAGAGAGGGCGAATAAAACAGCAAGGGTGAAGTGGGGGGAGAGGAAAACGAGAGGCAAATGGCAAATAATGTAATGCGAGAGATAGGGATTGTAATGGGTACTTGGTATGTTGACTTTTTGCGTAGACTCCCCGGCAGCGGCGCCAGAAATCCTTCTTGCTACATCTTGAGCTTGCATTGGTTTTCCCCGAAGAGGAAGGGATGATGTAGCAGAGTAGCGTAAGTATTTCCCTCAGTTTTTGAGAACCAAGGTATCAATCCAGTAGGAGGCCACGCTCAAGTCCCTCATACCTGCACAAAACGATAGCTACTCCATCTGATTCTGAGCGTGTCTTGCGCAGCCTTGAGCCTTTGCTTCTGCTTTTTTAGACTCCTCGCGGTGGCAACAAGCCTTTGATGGGCATTCTGTTGCTCCGGGTGTCTGTCCGGTGTGATGTCGTCCGGACTATTATCTTTGACAGAGTCGGGTTGTTCGGTTTGATTCTCCGTGTTGCCGTGGTCCGGCGATGGTTCACCCTGCTCTAACGCTGGGTCTATATGATCGTTGTTTCTGCCGAGGCGGGATTTTGAGCGGCGCTTACGCCGCCGCTTTGACTACTTCTCGAGGGGACAACCCTTCATTGTGTCCTTCCGTTCCTCGTCGTCGTTTTCTTTTGGTGTGTCCTCCATGTATACATCATGTGATGAAGTGGGCGTCCAGTGCCCTGTGGGCAGTGGTTCCTGTTCGTCTCCTGCATCGTCGTCCATACCGTCGATGTCTTCGGAGTCGAAGTCGAGCATGTCGGTTAAGTCATCGACAGTGGCTACTAAGTGGGTGGTGGGTGGGCAGTGAATTTCTTCGTCATCTGCATCCCAATCCTGCCGGACATAGTTCAGCCAGGACTCTCCTGACAAGGAGAGAGACTTTAATGAATTCAGTATGTCGCCGAAGGGCGAGTGCTGAAAGATATCCGTGGAGGTGAACTCCATGATTGGCGCCTAGTCGGATTTGATAGGCACGGGCGCAGGCGGTTCGAAGTCCGTGGCCGGGGAAGGATCCGGCAGTTTGGCAACACGGCTCTCGTGAAGGGTAAGGTCGATATTCGGCTCGATCGCCACTGAGGATACGGCCTCCGTGACGGGGTCTATCCACCCGTCCATGGATGGCGTGACTGGCTCCGAATTGAGGCTCGGAGCAGCTGCCGGTGCGTTCTCCTGAATACGGTCCGATGGTAGAGCTAAATCGTACTCATCGTGACCGCGTGGTGCACAAGGCAGGGGCTCGAATCCGTCGAAGATCAAGTCTCCGCAGATATCAGCCGTGTAATTTAAGCTTCCAAACCTGACCTGATGGCCAGGGGCGTAGCTTTCGATCTGCTCCAGATGGCCAAGTGAGTTGGCCCGCAGTGCGAAGCCGCCGAACACAAAGTTCTGTCCGGGGAGAAAAGTCTCACCCTGGACTGCATCGCTATCAATGATAGAAGGAGACATCAAGCCTAACGGCGACGACATAGAGGAACTCTCAATGAAAGCACCAATGTCGGTGTTAAAACCGGCGGATCTCGGGTAGGGGGTCCCGAACTGTGCGTCTAAGGTGGATGGTAACAGGAGGCTGGGAACGCGATGTTTTACCCAGGTTCGGGCCCTCTTGATGGAGGTAAAACCCTACATCCTACTTGATTTATTCTTGATGATATGAGTATTACAAGAGTTGATCTACCACGAGATCGGAGAGGCTAAACCCTAGAAGCTAGCCTATGGTATGATTGTATGTTGTTCTATGGACTAAAACCCTCCGGTTTATATAGACATCGGAGAGGGTTAGGGTTACACAAGGTCGGTTACAAAGGAGGAGATATACGTATCCGTATTGCCTAGCTTGCCTTCCACGCCAAGTAGAGTCCTATCCAGACACGGGACGAAGTCTTCAATCTTGTATCTTCATAGTCCAACAGTCCGGCCAAAGGATATAGTCCGGCTGTCGGGAGACCCCCTAATCCAGGACTCCCTCAATGGGTCTACATGGGCCATAATCCGGCATAATTGGTATCGGCCCAGCACGGTAAAAGGCCATTAATAGGCCATAGGATAGCAAAGGCTTAATTCTGTCACAGGCATAACGGGTCGTTAATGGGCCAGAATATAGGACAGGCTGGAAACGGCGCAACGGGTTAATAGGCCAGAAACGGGCCGACTGTTGCCATGGGCCGAATTTGGCCCATTAGGGTAACAGGCCAGTAACGAGCCGACTCTTGCCATGGGCCTAATTTGGCCCATTAGTGGAACAGGCCAGTAACGGGCCGACTCTTGCCATGGGCCGAATTTGGCCCATTAGGGGAACATGCCAGTAACGGGCCGGAAGTAATCGAGGGCCGAAAAGGAGTCCAAGAACGTATGGGTCGTCAATAGGCCGAAAGCTAATACGGGCTGGAAACGGCCCATGTAAATCACGGGCTGTTAACGGGTATAAAGAAAATTACTGTTCATTATGGGCTAGAGTCACCGTGGGCCTTTACCTGGGCCGGCCTATTATGGCACACGAAAATCTTGTGGGCCTTTACCAGGGCCGGCCCATTATGGCCCGCGAAATGTTGTGGGCCTTTAGCTGGGCCAGCCCATTATGGTCCGCAAAATCTCATGGGCCTTTAGCTGGGCCGGCCCATTATGGTCCGCAAAATCTTGTGGGCCTTTAGTTGGGCCGGCCCATTTAAACTTGTTGGGCCGTGCCACGTGTCGACGTATCATAGGCGCCTTCTGTCCAGTGAGTGGATGACATCTGTCCTGACGATGAGCCGACACGTGTTTCCTCTAGCCAATGATGATTTTAAACATGGAAAATCCCCATTGGTCGGGGCTGTTAACGGGTTATCGGATCCAAAACCCGACCCGATAGCTTAACAGCGTTCCGTTATGGTGGATGCCATGTGTCGGTCACCCTTGACGAAAGCACTCCTGTGACGCGCGATTTATCGTCATGGAAATGGACACTTCTGTGATGATAATTTTGGTAATGTCATGAAACACTTCTACGATAGCACAGGTATGACTATCTTGATTCTGTCATAAATTTGTCATGGATGTACATGCATGACAAAAAAAGCGACCTACTGTGACAAACACGTATCATCACGGAAGTGTATTTTTTGTAGTGTGATGATCGTAGTTTGAGGAGTTCATGTATTCACTATGTGTTAATGCTTTGTTCCGGTTCTCTATTAAAAGGAGGCCTTAATATGCCTTAGTTTCCGTAAGGACCCCGCTGCCACGGGAGGGTAGGACAAAAGATGTCATGCAAGTTCTTTTCCATAAGCACGTATGACTATGTTCGGAATACATGCCTACATTATATCAATGAACTAGAGCTAGTTCTGTGTCACCCTAGGTTATGACTGTTACATGATGAACCGCATCCGGCATAATTCTCCATCACCGATCCATTGCCTACGAGCTTTCCATATATTGTTCTCCGCTTATTTACTTTCCCGTTGCTATTACTATCATCACTAAAAAATACCGAAAACATTACTTTTACTACTGTTACCTTTTGCTACCGTTATCACCACTATCATATTACTTTGCTACTAAACACTTTGCTGCAGATATTAAGTTTCCAGGTGTGGTTGAATTGACAACTCAGTTGCTAATACTTGAGAATATTCTTTGGCTCCCCTTGTGTCGAATCAATAAATTTGGGTTGAATACTCTACCCTCGAAAACTATTGTGATCCCCTATAATTGTGGGTTATCAATGCTCACATGCAAGACAAGAATTGAAGCACAAAGAGAGCATCATGAAACACATTGCAAACACATCTAAGTCTAACATACTTCCTATGCATAGGCATCTTCTAGGCAAACAAATTATCATAGCAAGCAAAAACTAGCATATGCAAGGAAGCGGAAAGAAACAATAGTGATCTCAACGTAACGAGAGGTAATTTAGTAACATGAAAATTTCTACAATCATATTTTCCTCTCTCATAATAATTACATGTGGGATCACAAGCAAATTCAACAAAATAGCTATCACATAAAAAAAAATTCAACACGATCCACATGCATGCAAAGTTGACACTCTTCCAAAATAGTGGGATTAACATTAAATAAAGTCATGACCTCTCCAAACCCACTTTTATCAAAAAATTCATAAGATTGAACATTCTCCAAATATGTGAGATCTAAAGTTGACACTCTTCCAAACCCACATTCAATAATATTGCAAACACTATTATCAATCTCATATTCATCATGGGGCTTAAATAAATTTTCAAGATCAAAAGAAGAATCACCCCAATCATGATCATTGCAACAAGTAGTGGACATAGCAAAACTAGCATCCCCAAGCTTAGGGTTTTGCATATTATTAGAACAATTGACATTAATATAATTTATAATAACATCATTGCAATCATGCTTTTTATTCAAAGATCTATCGTGAATCACTTCATAAAGCACTTCATCACAATTTTCAAATTCACGAATTTCAAGCAAAACCTCATAAAGATAATCTAGTGCACTCAACTCACTAGCAATTGGTTCAACATAATTGGATCTTTTAAAAAGATTAGAAAGAGGATGAGGATCCATGTCAATAGATTTTTAGCAAGCGAAGATGCAAGCAAATGGAAGGCACATGGTAACACGAGCAAATCGAAGGACGAACGGAAGAGGGGCGAAGAAAAGGCAAAGGTTGTGAATTGGGGAGAGGAAAACGAGAGGCGAATGGCAAATAATGTAATGTGAGGCGGAAGAGTTTATGATGGGTACTTGGTATGTCTTGACTTGGCGTAGTTCTCCCCGGCAACAGCGCCAGAAATCCTTTTTGCTACCTCTTGCGCATGCGTTGGTTTTCCCTTGAAGAGGAAAGGGTGATTGTCGGTGTCAAAACCGTCGGATCTCGGGTAGGGGGTCCCGAACTGTGCATCTAAGGTTGATGGTAATAGGAGGCAGGGAACACGATGTTTTACCCAGGTTCAGGCCCTCTTAACGGAGGTAATAACCTATGTCCTACTTGATTGATATTGATGAGTATGATGATTACAAGAGTTGATCTACCATGAGATCGTAATGGCCAAAACCCTAGAAGTATATCATGTCAGATTATGATTGCCCCTACGGACTAAACCCTCCGGTTTACATAGACACCGGAGGGGGCTAGGGTTGTAAAGTCGGTTACAGAGAAAGGAATCTTCATATCCGAACGCCAGGCTTGCCATCCACGCCAAGGAGAGTCCCATCCGGACATGGGAGAGAGTCTTCTGTCTTGTATCTTCATAGCCCATTAGTCCAGCCCATGTCACACATGTCGGACGCCCGAGGACCCCTTAATCCAGGACTCCCTCAGTAGCCCATGAACCAGGCTTCAATGATGATGTGTCTGGCGCACAGATTGTCTTCGGCATTGCAAGGTGGGTTCCTCCCCCGAATACTCCAAAGCACCCTTCGAACACAGAAAGCGTGTCTGGCTCTGCAAAACAAATACCATACATAACCGCAGAGAGTATAATATTTTACAAGTCAATCTGCTAACAATTTTTGTAGCGTGACATCACGTCCCATCCCGGTCATTATTTTGAACCGTTTTTAGCGTCCCGCTCCATGTTTCAAGATGTGGTTTTATTGGCACGTCTTTTCATAGAAGAGATCGTGCCCCCCTATTGCGGGATTCTCATTAATACGGGCGTGGGTAATCCAACCGCGCCGTCTGCACGACCCTTGGGGAATAGGCGAGTTTTAAGGCGAATGGGGAGGCGCTTGATATTGACTGTCTTTATAAAGGGATAAGGATTCACCTCTTTCACCCACACCTTCCTTTTTTCTGCCCATCCATTCTCAAGCTCCAGCGCCCAAGCTTCCATCCCTTCCATCTCAAAAAAAGCACTCCAGCCATGTCCGGATCCGGAGCGCAAGGCAAGTGGATGGTTTCCTCCGTCAAGGAGAAGGACATCACCAAGCTCCGGGAGGCCGGCTACTTAGCCAAGCAAATCACCCACCGGCTTCCGGCTAAGGGACAGATCATCCCTACCCCGGAGCCCCATGAGAGGGTTGTGTTCATCCCTCACTTCGTCCACGGGTTGGGATTTCCTCTCCACCCCTTCGTCTGCGGACTCATGTTCTACTACGTGCTGGACTTCCACGATCTAGCCCCCAACTCCTTCCTCAATATCTCGGCATTTACTATCGTGTGCGAGGCCTTCCTTCGCATCCCTCCCCACTTCGAACTATGATTGAAGATCTTCAACGTGAAGCCGAAGGTGGTGGATGGCCAACATGCAGAGTGCGGAGCTGCCATGGTGAGCAAGCTGCCCAATGTCACATGGCCCAAAGGTACCTTCGTGGAGACCGTCAAAGGGTGGCAACAACAGTGGTTCTACGTCACAGAGCCTTGTGACGCCACCTGGGCCGCGGCTCCTGAATTCTAGTTCGGCGCCCCGATGCGGCTCACCTCCTGGCTAGAGAAGGGCCTGGACTGGTCTTCATCGGACGAGCTGACAGCGCTTCAGACGTGCATCAGGAGCATGGTGGATAAGAATGTCAAGCTTGTCAATGTGATCCAGGTGATGCTCGCTCGCTGGATCCTTCCGTGCCGAAGCTGGACTTGCTACTTGTGGGAGTTCGATCCGGCCAAACACCAGACCTTGCAACGGTTCTTTGGCACTACGCATGAAGACATCTGGAAGGTGCTCTTCAAGGCCAACGAGACCTGGCCGGCGACGACAGAAGACCGCGGGCACGACCTGGCCCATCCCGCTAGTGCGGTAAGTTTTCTGCATTTCAAGGTGTATCCTTTACTTGCTTACTCAAGGAAGATGTCTAAGCTTCCCTATTTGTTTTTTCAGGGCTGGACAAAGAAGGCGGAGCGGATTCGGTGTCCGGCTCCGCTGCCCGAAGAACTAGCTATCCCTATTCTAACGAAGATGATGGTTCCGGCACCCTATCAAGCACCGGAGAAGAAGGCCAAGAAGAAGGCCAAGGGGACCAGAGGTGGTCTCCGCCATAAGGGAACTTTGGACGTGACGTCCGAAGACGCCGAAACCCACTCCCCTCCCGCCACCAATGACGAGGAAGAGGAGGAAAGCAATTCCCTCCCTGAGGGGGGAAGGAAGAAAAGGGCGGCCTCCACGCATCTGGAGGCAGAGGCGTCCAAGAAGGGGAAGGCCTCCACCACGGACAACTCCGCGTGGGAGGTTGATAGCAGCTCCGAGTGGCGCCCCAGGGATAAGCCCCTGGCTGAAACATAAGTACTCGAAGATGCACACAAATACCTAGCCTCTTTACTTCGTAATTTTAAAATGTTAAATCATGCACTTGCAGTCCAGCTCGTTCCAACCTCGAGCAATCCTCATCTTCGAGAAATTTGCTGGATCCAAAGGTCATGGACAGCGGGTCCCTTCCGGCGGCCTCCTCTCCCAAGGCTACAGAGGATGCTGAAGTGCTGTCCCGAAGGACCCTCCCGGCTCAGGGGGAGGCACAGGAGGCCGTCATGGTGGTGCCAGAGGATGATACCTTGGCCGCCGAACACATGGGGGAGCAGATCCCCATGGAGACTGGCGATGGGGGCAATATCCAATTTGGCGCCCAGCCGAATACGATCCGGGAGACCTATACGGCTCCGGAATCCGACAACTAGCCTCCTTCGAAAGAAGGAGGTGCACCGATTCCACCGGTGCCCCCTGTCCATCCAGAGGCACCGGATACTCTACGGGAAGCGCTGCGAAGTGCTTCCGTTGTTGCTGAACACCGGTTGAGAGGATTTAGTCCGCAAAGAGTGGACTGACCGAAGTCTGCACAAGCCTTCTAACAGGCTTTGAGGTAAGAGACGCAATTGTATAAAAAGAATGTCATAGTATAGACAATAGCCCCTGATACTCTATCCGGTGTTCGGAAAGAAAAGCCGGACAGAGGGTCAAGTAATTTTCACAGGATTCTAACCAAATATGTCTTACGTGAATAAGCAGGCATCGTTGCTGGCTGCGACCTCTCATGCTGATGAGGTCTCTGGACAAAGCAGAGTCTGGAGTGGGCCGAGGAAGAGCTCGACCGTGTAAAAAAGCAGCTCGAAGACAAGCAAGGTATGCAATGACCCTTTGTATATTCGGAAAGGATGAATGATTTGTGCTGACCATGGTGCCGTGATATTTGTTAGGAGCGGCGACCGAGGTGGAGGCCCTCAAGAAGGCGCTAATCGAGGCCGAGGAGAGAGCGGCAAAGGAACAGGCCACCCGTAAAAAGCGTGAGGCGAGAGTTGGTGAGGTCCAGCAGGAGCTCCAGGACGCCGTGAAGAAATACGAGTCTTTGGAGAGCCATGATGTGGATCAAGAGCCCGAGCTCGCTGAGGCCTGCCAAAGCTCACAAGATGCCCGAGTCGAAGCCCAGGGCGCCCTCCAGGAGATCCAAGAGGCCAGAAAAATCACGGTGGGTAAGGCCTTCATTATGCAGAGCAAATATGTGAGGAAGAGGTATCTCTTACTAACCCGGATTTGGAGTTCTCCAGGAGCGTTTACGGATTTACCGCGCAGTGTTGCCGACGCCGTGGAGTTCTTTCGAGCCGAAGAAGGGAGCTCGATGGAGAAGCTATTCTGGTCGCAATACCTTGCGCCAGAAGGCACTATGACAATGATCGTGCAAGGCAATATGAGAATGATGGAGTGTGTCATAATAAACGGAACGATGGAAAGTTGCATGGCAATATATCTCGGAATGGCTATGGAAATACCATAATAGGTAGGTATGGTGGCTGTTTTGAGGAAGGTAAATGGTAGGTTTATGGTACTGGCGAAAGTTGCGCGGTACTAGAGAGGCTGTCAATGGTGGAGGGGTGAGAGTGCGTATAATCCATGGACTCAACATTAGTCACAAAGAACTCACATACTTATTGCAAAAATCTACAAGTCATCAAAAACCAAGCACTACGCGCATGCTCCTAGGGGGGTAGATTGGTAGGAAAAGACCATCGCTCGCCCCCGACCGCCACTCATAAGGTAGACAATCAAAGAAATACCTCATGCTTCAAATTTGTTACACAATGGTTACCATACGTGCATGCTACGGGATTTGCAAACCTCAACACAAGTATTTCTCAAATTCACAATTAATTTACTAGCATGACTCTAATATCACCATCCTCGTGTCTCAAAACAATCATCAAGCATCAAACTTCTCATAGTATTCAACGCACCTTATATGAAAGTTTTTATTATACCCATCTTGGATGCCCATCATATTAGGACTAGAGCACTAGAGCAAAATTATCTAGCTCAAAAGATATAAGTGAAGCACATAGAGTATTCTAATAAATTCCGATTCATGCGTGTCTCTCCCAAAAGGTGTGTTCAGCAAGGATGATTGTGGTAAACTAAAAAGCAAAGACTCAAATCATACAAGACGCTCCAAGCAAAACACATATCATGTGGTGAATACAATGGATTTGTTCTCAAACAACAGAGCATTCCATTTGACTTCAAGCATAAAGAAACCATGCGACATCAGGTACTAAAAATATATAAACATCTATCATAGACATAGCATGATTTAAAACCATTAAAACAAACATAAGACATCCGTAAAAATAAATATGTAAACCATATGTAAGATATCTTTGTGCCAAACAAAAACAATCAAAACAAGAAATATTTCACAATTACGTGAACAAATTAAGGCCTTGAATAATTCTATGAAATTATGTGCACGACGAACAATCACCAAAATTTGTACCCATGCAGCAAAGATGACTACAAGATGCATCAAATTTTATCAACATGATACCTTACAAAACAATATTAAAATCTATACACATGTCTAACACGAGACAATTAACATACAAAAATATATTATCAACTTGTCATGACATGTAGTACAAATTTCTAATAATTTAAATAATCCTAGAAATAAATCTAATACATCACGTGTTGCTCCTAAAATTATCCAAAACAAATAGAAGTGACTCATAAGCATAAAGATACATATGGAACTAACATAGCAACCTAAAAGTTTTGTCAAACACAAAACATACTTGGACTCTATACAAAAACGACTAAGATAAAGTCTATACTTAAACACGGTTGTCCAAACAAACAATCTAACTCCACCATGGGGTTCCTACAGCCATAAGAAGTGCTTCATATGTTGAACACGAGACCATTTGATGGATAGAAAATAAAGGGACAAGCCGATACCATCAAAACAAAATATGTTTTGGACAAGTGCGGCCAACGAGATAGATAGGTTAAAACATGATGTCTATGAGATACTACGGGTGTTGTTGAGAAGGTGTGCATGAGGAATTGGATAGAGGCTCACCGAGTTGGACGGAACGGTGTGGTGAACTTGACGAACAGTGTACACGCACATGTGAAATTCTTCGCATGTGGTCGACGGAACACGTTCTTTCTTCTCTGAATGGAACCACAACATGGAGCAGGACCTTCGAGCGCAAGGATTTGGATGGAGGTGTTGTGAGTCGCCGGGAACGAGCTCTCGTGTCCATGGAGCAGCAGAAGTTTGAGAAGGGTTCTTGGCAAGACAAAGAAGGGAGAAGGTAGGAGGGCTGAGAGGAATGAGACAGGAGATGGGGGCGCTCGTCCATGTACTCACGGATTTGGAAACCGTGAAGTACTAAGGAAGTTAGAGGAGGGGTGCATAGTGGCTGTAGGTTTTCTCTTCTCTGTATTGGGTGCGCATGTAAGCGTGGGTGAAAGAAGGAGATGAAGTGATCGAGGTGGAAGAAGAGGTGGAGGCGCACGATAAGGCCTTTTAGTTTTGGAAACCGATGGGTTTATGGGAAATAATAGGAGAGGAGGAATCATGGTTGTTGATGTTTCCTTTATGTAGGATTGTGAGCATACAGGGAGGGAGGAGAAGAGAGGTCGCTCTGCTGGGTGAGATGGGCCAGATCGGCCAGACCCATGAGGAAGGAGGGAAGAGGGAAAAAAATAGAGAGAGGGGTTGTTGGGCTACGGTCCAAGAGAGATGGAGAAAGAAAGAAAAGAGATGTGCTGGGTCCATTCGGGTGAGAGGAATAAGAAACACAAGGAAAAATAGAGAAGGTAGATTGGGCATCGAATATTGCCCAGAGTTTGGGAAAAGAAATTAAATATATTTTCCTTCTTAGGAAAATCTAGAAAAGGAATAGAAGCTAACAAATTCAACAAAAGTTACAAAATACAAATGCGCATAATTTAATATGCTGAAGGGAGAAAAACAAAACCCAACTAAAAGAGAAGAACAAAACTCAAGTTAAATTTAAGTTCGCATTAGATCAAGTTAAATCCTCCAAATTATAAAAGTCCAATTTAAGCTTTGTTACCAAATAAAACAAATGAAATTTTCTCACCCTAATTTTTGGAAAAATTTCTCTTAAACATTCCGAGAATCGGGATGTTACACTTGGGCATCCCAAAGCTTAGTCTCTTGTCACTCCTTATTTCAAAATCCATCAAATCTTTACCCAAAAACTTGAAAACTTCACAACACAAAACTCAATAGGAAATCTCGTGAGCTCCGTTAGTATAAGAAAATAAACCACCACTTCAATGTATTGTAATGAACTCATTCTTTATTTATATTGGTTTTAAACCTATTGTATTCCAACTTATATATGGTTCATACCCCCGATACTAGCCATAGATTCATCAAAATAAGCAAACAACACGCGAAAGATAGAATCTGTCAAAAACAGAATAGTCTGTAGCAATCTGGAAGTTTCGAATACTTCTGTAACTGCAAAAATTCTGAAAAATTAGGAAGACCAGGATAAAAAGCATATTGATCTACTGCAGTCGGAATTGGTATTTTATCGCTCTCTGGTAAAAAAAAAATTATTTTCATGAGCGCATACTTTCTGTTTTTATCAGCAAGATCAAACAACAATCACCCAAGAAGATCCTAAAGAATCACTCCAATCATGATCATTGCAACAAGTAGTGGACATAGCAAAACTAGCATCCCCAAGATTAGGGTTTTGCATATTATTAGCACAATTGACATTAATAGAATTTATAATAACATCATTGCAATCATGCTTTTTATTCAAAGATTTATCGTGAATCACTTCATAAAGCACTTCATCACAATTTTCAAATTCACGAATTTCAAGCAAAACCTCATAAAGATAATCTAGTTCACTCAACTCACTAGCAATTGGTTCATCATAATTGGATCTTTTAAAAAGATTAGCAAGAGGATGAGGATCCATATCAATAGATTTTTAGAAAGCGAAGATGCAAGCAAATGGAAGGCACATGGTAACGCGAGCAAATAGAAGGGCGGACAGAAGAGGGGCGAAGAAAAGGCAAAGGTTGTGAAGTGGGGGAGAGGAAAACGAGAGGTGAATGACAAATAATGTAATGCGAGGGAGAAGAGTTTATGATGGGTACTTGGTATGTCTTGACTTGGCGTAGATCTCCCCGGCAACAGCACCAGAAATCCTTCTTGCTACCTCTTGAGCATGCGTTGGTTTTCCCTTAAAGAGGAAAGGGTGATCCAACAAAGTAGCATAAGTATTTCCCTCAGTTTTTGAGAACCAAGGTATCAATCTAGTATGACACAAAACACAAGTCACCTAGTACCTGCACAAACAATCAAGAACCTTGCAACCAACACAATAAAGGGGTTGTCAATCCCTTCATGGTCACTCGCAAAAGTGAGATCTAATAAAGATAGTAAAGTAAATATTTTTGGTATTTTTGTTGTATAGATTGGAAAGTAAAGATTGCAAAATAGTAAACGAGATTCGATGTAAATAAAAGAGATGCAATATAATAAGAAAGAGACCCGGGGGCCATAGGTTTCACTAGTGGCTTCTCTCAAGATAGCATGTATTACGGTGGATGAACAAATTACTGCCGAGCAATTGATAGAAAAGTGCATAGTTATGAAGATATCTAAGGCAATGATTATGAATATAGGTATCACGTCTGTGTCAAGTAGACCAATACGATTCTGCATCTACCACTATTACTCCACACATCGACCGCTATCTAGAATGCATCTAGAGTATTAAGTTCATAAGAACAGAGTAACGCATTAAGCAAGATGACATGATGTAGAGGGATAAACTCAAGCAATATGATATAAACCCCATATTTTTATCCTCGATGGCAAAAATACAATACGTGCCTTGCTGCCCCTACTGTCACTGAGAAAGGACACCGCAAGATTGAACTCAAATCTAAGCACTTCTCCCATTGCAAGAAAGATCAATCTAGTAGGACAAACTAAACCGATAATTCAAAGAGACTTGCAAAGATATCAAATCATGCATATAATAATTTAGAGAAGAACCAAATAATATTCATAGATAATCAAGTTCATAAACCCACAATTCATTGGGTCTCGGCAAACACACCGCAAAAGAGTATTACATCGAATATATCTCCAAGAACATCAAAGAGAACTTTGTATTGAGGATCAAAAAGAGAGAAGAAGCCATCTAGCTAATAACTATGTACACGAAGGTCTGTGGTAAACTACTCACGCTTCATCGGAGAGGCTATGGTGTTGATGTAGAAGCCCTCCGTGATCGATTCCCCCTCCGGCAGATTGCCGGAAAAAGGCCCCAAGATGGGATCTCACAGGCACAGAAGGTTGCAGCGGTGGAAAAGTGGTTTTGTGGCTCCCCCTGATCGATCTAGGGTATAAGAGTATATATAGGCGGAAGAAGTACGTCGGTGGAGCTAAGAGGGGCCCACGAGGGTGGGGGCGCGCCTACCCCCCTGGACGCGCCCTCCTGCCTCGTGGCTGCCTTGTGGCATTCCAGACTTCAACTCCAAGTCTTCTGGATTGCTTTCGGTCCAAGAAAGATCATCACGAAGGTTTCATTCCGTTTGGATTCCGTTTGATATTCCTTTTCTGCGAAGCACTAAAATAGGCAAAAAATAGAAACTGGCACTGGGCCTCTGGTTAATAGGTTAGTCCCAAAAATAATATAAAAGAGCATATTAAAGCCCAATAAACATCCAAAACAGATAATATAATAGCATGGAACAATCAAAAATTATAGATACGTTGGAGACGTGTTAATGAGATATAAGTTGTTGTATGAGATCATCATGTTTTGTTAAAGTTATCGGCAACTGGCAAGAGCCTTATGGTTGTCTCTTTATTGCATAAGATGCAAGCACCATATAATTGCTTTACTTTATCGCTATGCGATAGCAATAGTTGGCGAGACGACCATGTGACGATATGCTGATAAAGATCAAGATGATGGAGATCATGGTGTCATGCCGGTGACGATAGATATCATGACGGTGCTTTGGAGATGGAGATCAAGGGCGCAAGATGATGATGGCCATATCATGTCACATATTTTGATTGCATGTTATGTTTATCTTTTATGCATCTTATTTTGTTTAGTACGACGGTAGCATTATGAGACGATCCCTTACTAAAATTTCAAGGTATAAGTGTTCTCCCTGAGTATGCACCGTTGTGATAGTTCTTCGTGCTGAAACACCACGTGATTATCGGGTGTGATAAGCTCTACGTTCACATACAACGGGTGCAAGCCAGTTTTGCACATGCAGAATACTCAGGTTAAACTTGACGAGCCTAGCATATGTAGATATGGCCTCGGAACACTGAGGCCAAAAGGTCGAACATGAATCATATAGTATATATGATCAACATAGTAATGTTCACCATTGAAAGCTACTCCATCTCACGTGATGATCGGACATGGTTTAGTTGATTTGGATCACATGATCATTTAGATGACTAGAGGGATGTCTATCTAAGTGGGAGTTTTTCAGTAATATGATTAATTAAACTTAAATTTATCATGAACTTAGTCCTGATAGTATTTGCATATCTATGTTGTAGATCAATTGCTCGTGTATAGCTTCCACGTTTTATTTATGATATGTTCCTAGAGAAAAACTATGTTGAAAGATGATAGTAGCAATGATGCGGACTTGGTCCGTGATCTGAGGATTATCCTCATTGTTGCACAGAAGAATTATGTCCTTGATGCACCGCTAGGTGACAGACCTATTGCAGGAGCAGATGCAGACGTTATAAACGTTTGACAAGCTCAGTATGATGACTACTTGGTAGTTTAGTGCACCATGCTTCATGGCTTAGAACTGAGACTTCAAAACGTTTTGAACGCCAAGGAGCATATAAGACATTCTAAGAGCTGAAATTGGTATTTCAGACTCATGTCCGAGTCGAGAGGTATGAGACCTCTGACAAGTACTTTGCCTACAAGATGGAGGAGAATAGCTCAACCAGTGAGCATGTGCTCAGAATGTCTGAGTGCTACAATCACTTGAATCAAGTGGGAGTTAATCTTCCAGATAAGATAGTGATTGACAGAGTTCTCTAGTCACTATCACCAAGTTACTAGAACTTCGTGATGAACTATAATATGCAAGGGATAACGGAAACGATTCCCAAGCTCTTCGTGATGCTGAAATCGGCGAAGTTAGAAATCAAGAAAAAGCATCAAGTGTTGATGGTTGACAAGACCACTAGTTTCAAGTAAAAGGGCAAGGAAAAGAAAGGGAACTTCAAGAAGAATGGTAAGCAAGTTGCCACTCCCATGAAGAAGCCCAAAGCTAGACCAAAGAAGGATGGCAAAGTGAACAAAAGTATATATGATATACATGTTATTGATGTGTACTTTACTAGTATTCATAGTAGCCCCTGGGTATTTGATACTGGTTCAGTTACTATGATTAGTAACTTGAAACAAGAGTTACAAAAATGAACAGAGACTAGTTAAGGGCAAGGTGACGATGTATGTTGGAAGTGATTCCAAGGTTGATAAGATCACCATCGCATACTCCTTCTACCTTCGGGATTAGTATTAGACCTACATAAATGTTTTTTGGTGTTTGCGTTGAGCATGAGTATGATTGGATCATGTTTATTGTGATACGGTTATTCATTTAAGTCAGAGAATAATTGTTGTTCTGTTTACATGAATAAAACCTTCTATGGTCTTACATCCAATGTAAATGGTTTACTGAATCTAGATCACAGTGATACACATAATATTGATGCCAAAAGATACAAAGTTAATAATGATATTGCAACTTATTTTGTGGCACTGGCGTTTAGGTCATATTGGTGTAAAGCGCATGAAAAAATCCATACTGATGGGCTTTCGGAATCACTTGATTATGAATCACTTGAAGCTTGTGAACCATGCCTCATAGTCAAGACGACTAAAGACTCCGTTCTCCGGAACAATGGAGCGAGCCACTAACTTATTGGAAATAATACATACTGATGTATGCAGTCCGATGAGTGTTGATGCTCGCGACAGGTATCGTTATTTTCTGAACTTCATAGATGATTTGAGCAGATATGAGTATATCTACTTGATGAAACATAAGTCTAAAACATTTGAAAAGTTCAAAGAATTTTAGAGCGAAGTGGAAAATCGGAGGAAATTGCACAAACCACCACTTATTGGGGCTGGTGTTGCGCAAAACACCTACTATACGGGTTTGTTGCGGAAAACACCGCATATTGGTGTAATACATTGCAGATAGGTCTAATCTAGTATTTGGATGCATTGACATAATTACTGAAAAATGGGTCCCGCTCGTAAGTGCACATGTGGCAATAAAACCGGCCACATCAGCCAACATATTAGTCTGTCATTATCTCCAAAACCTGTGGTCCAGTTGAGCCGAAACTTTCCTAGATTAGTATTGAATATATGTAGTATTTACTGAAATTATTTCACATTTTTCTGAAAATGTCAAAAAAATTCACAATTTTCTAAAATTGTTAACTTTTGAACCCAAATTTAAATGAAGCAAGTTCGGCATGAGATCACCAACACAAAAACATGGTAGATATTGTTCCCATTAGATTTTAGCATCAAGTAGCTGGCATGAAAGTTGGATAAAGGATAATAATCAGATATGTTGCTGAAACAAAATTTATACCGACACAAGGGACAAGGCCTTAAACACATGTCAAAATCAAGCGCAGAACCTAAGTAATAACAACACAAACGTCCCAAAAAATAGGATCCTAAACAAAAATACGTCGATCAACGGCAAAATTTATCCCCAAAAATGTAAGGGTTTCATGAGGGAGAAGAAGACCTAGGAAGGTAGGGGAGAAGACGAGCATAGCTCAGGTGAGAGGGGGGTGCTTACCCGACGATTGGGTAATGGCTCCATCACCACTGATGGGATGGTCGCCGCCGCCTGCTGTTCCTATGCGGAAACTCTGTGCTAGGTCGTTCCTCTCTGCTCCGAAAATATATTTTAGAGCACCTACACCTAGGCCCCTCTTATCTAGCCATCCATTCTTCGTATCAAGATTCGTGCAAGTACATTTCTCTTTTTTGTTTCTATCACATAGAACATGTCTTCAAGTTAAAACCTTTGCAGAACAGTAAAGTATTCAAGTTAAAACCTTTGCAGAACAGTAAAGCTTTCTAGCTAAAATCTAGGATAGTTTTTTTAGATTTTTCCGCCCAACATAAATATAAAAAATAAGTTTTATTTGATTAATATATATATATATATATATTAGTATTTATGTTGGACGAAAAATTCTGAAATTATTATCTCACATTATAGTTAGTAAGTTTTGCTGCGCTGCAAAGTTTGAAGTTCAAAACATGTTCTATATGAGAGAAACGAAAAAGAGAAAAAATGCATATACAAATTTAGTTGTCTCGCCAGATCTTAAAGCAATATTGGAGGACCAGGATAGCAGGGCATGGGTGCAAGTGCTCTAAAAATCTGCGTCCCTCTTTGCTCGAGCCACTATGTACGAGATGGTTGTGTCTTGTTTCATCGACATCGGCTTTCAGCCCATCTATTTTTGTGATTCGGCTTCCAGCCCACTTATTAAATTGTTTTTTTAACTCTGGTCTTTTCACTTCTTGGTCTAATATACATTGGCTGATGTGGCCGGGTTTTATTGTCACGCATGCACTTAGAAGCGGGACCCATTTCTCAGTAATTATGTCAATGCATCCAAATACTAGATTAGACCTATCTGCAACGTATTACACCAATATGTGGTATTTTCCGCAACAAACTCATATAGTAGGTATTTTGTGCAACACCAGCCCCAATAAGCGGTGGTTTGTGCAATTCCCTCTGGAAAATCATCGTAACAAGAAAATAAAGTTTCTACGATCTGATCGTGGAGGTGAATATTTGAGTTACAAGTTTGGTCTTCATTTGAAACAATGCGGAATAGTTTCGCAATTCATGCCACCCGGAACACCACAGCGTAATGGTGTGTCCGAACGTCGTAACCATACTTTATTAGATATGGTGCGATTTATGATGTCTCTTACCGATTTACCACTATTGTTTTGGGGTTATGCATTAGAGACAACTGCATTCACATTAAATAGGGCACCGTCTAAAAATCCTTTAAGACGACACCGTATGAACTGTGGTTTAGCAAGAAACATAAGCCGTCGTTTCTTAAAATTTGGGGTTGCGATGCTTATGTGAAAAAGTTTCAGCCTGATAAGCTCAAACCCAAACCGGAAAAGTGCATCTTCATAGGATACCCCAAAGAAACTGTTGGTACACCTTCTATCGCAGATCCGAAGGCAAGACCTTTGTTGCTAAGCGTGGATCCTTTCTAGAGAAGGAGTTTCTCTTGAAAGAAGTGAGTGGGAGGAAAGTAGAACTTGATGAAGTAATTGTACCTTATCTCGAATTAGAAAGTAGCTCATCACTGAAATCAGTTCCAATGATGCCTACACAAATTAGTGATGAAGTTAATGATGATGATCATGAAACTTCAGATCAAGTTAATACCGAACCTTGTAGGTCAACTAGAGTAAGATCCGCACCAGAGTTGTACGGTAATCCTGTTCTAGAGGTCATGTTACTTGACCATGCCGAACCTACGAACTATGAGGAAGCGATGATGAGCCCAGATTCCGGCAGATGGCTTGAGGCCATGAAATCTGAGATAGAATCCATGTATGAGAACAAAGTGTGGACTTTGGTGAACTTGCCCGATGATCGGCAAGCCATTGAGAATAAATGGATCTTCAAGAGGAAGACGGACACTGATAGTAGGGTTACTATCTACACAGCTCGACTTGTCGAAAAGGGTTTTTGACAAATTCAAGATGTTGACTACGATGAGATTTTCTCACTCGTATCGATGCTTAAAGTCTGTCCGGATCATGTTAGCAATTGCCACATTTTATGAAATCTGGAAAATGGATGTCAAAACTATACTCCTTAATGATTTTCTTAAAGAAGAGCTGTATATGATGCAACAAGAAGGTTTTGTCAATCCTAAAGGTGCTAACAAAACATGCAAGCTCCGGCGATCCATCTACGGACTGGTGCAAGCATCTCGGAGTTGGAATATATGCTTTGATAAGTTGATCAAAGCATATAGTTTTATACAGACTTGCGGTGAAGTCTGTATTTACAAGAAAATGAGTGGGAGCACTACAGCCTTTCTGATAAGTATATGTGAATGACATATTGTTGATCGGAAATGATGTAGAATTTTCTAGAAAGCATAAAGGAGTGTTTGAAAGGAGTTTTTCAAAGAAAGACCTTGGTGAAGTTGCTTACATATTGAGCATCAAGATCTATAGAGATAGATCAAGATGCTTGATAAATTTTTTCAATGAGTACGTACCTTGACAAGTTTTTTGAAGTAGTTCAAAATGAGACAGTTAAAGAAGGAGTTCTTGACTGTGTTGCAAGGTGTGAAGTTGAGTAAAGAATCAAAACCCGACCACGGCAGAAAATAGAAAGAGAATGAAAAGTCATTCCCTATGCCTCAGTCATAGGTTCTATAAAGTATGCTATGTTGTGTACCAGACCTATCGTGTACCTCACCATGAGTTTGGCAAGAGGGTACAATAGTGAACCAGGAGTGGATCACTGAACAACGGTCAAAATTATCCTTAGTGGAATAAGGAAATATTTCTCGGTTACGGAGGTGACAAAGAGTTCATCGTAAAGATTTACGTCGATGCAAAGCTCTGACACCGATCTGGGTGACTCTAAGTCTCGATCTAGATACATATTGAAAGTGGGAGCGATTAATTAGAGTAGCTTCGTGCAGAGCATTATATACATAGAAAATTTGCAAAATACATACAACTCTGAATGTGGCAGACCCATTGACTAAACTTCTTTCACAAGCAAAACATGATCACTCTTTGGGTGTTAATCACATAGCGATGTGAACTACATTATTGACTCTAGTAAACCCTTTGGGTATTAGTCACATGGAGATGTGAACTAATCACATAAAGATGTGAACTATTGGTGTGAAATCACATGACGATGTGAACTAGATTATTGACTCTAGTGCAAGTGGGAGACTGAAGGAAATATGCCCTAGAGGCAATAATAAAATAGTAATTTATATTTTCTTATATCATGACAAATGTTTAGTATTCATGCTAGAATTTTATTAACCGAAAACTTAGTACATGTGTGAATATATAGACAAATAGAGTGTTCCTAGTATGCCTCTACTTGACTAGCTCGTTAATAAAAAATGGTTAAGTTTCCTGATCATAGACATGTGCTATCATTTGATGAACGGGATCATATTATTAGAGAATGATGTGATGGACAAGACCCATCCGTTAGCTTAGCACTATGATCGTTTAGTTTATTACTATTGCTTTCTTCATGACTTATACATGTTGCTATGATTATGAGATTAACTCCCAAATACTGGAGGAACACTTAGTGTGGTATCAAACGTCACAATGTAACTGGGTGATTATAAAGATGCTCTACGGGTGTCTCCGATGGTGTTTGTTGAGTTGGCATAGATTGAGATTAGGATTTGTCACTCCGATTGTTGAAGAGGTATCTCTGGCCCTCTCGGTAATGCACATCACTATAAACCTTGCAAGCAATGTGAGTAATGAGTTAGTTACGGGAAGATGCATTATGAAACGAGTAAAAAGACTTGATGGTAACGAGATTGAACTAGGTGAAATGCACCTTACATTGTGAAATTTTATCAAAAAACAAATACAATAAAATTAGATATTCTTCAATAACAAATCACTAATCTCATGCACCATATCATTTATTATTATCATTATTCTACTATTAGTTGACAATCACAAGTTTACTAATACAACAAAAATAACATATCTTTTTTATGGGCGTACACATTCACGCGCCCCTGCGTAGGGACGTCGTGCGCGACACCATGGAGGATGTCGTGGCCGGGCCTGATGCCGCCATGATGCTCGAGAATGCCAGGGCAGGGAGAACGGTGTCGAGAACGGCCGTGGCGGAAGGTGGGTCGTCAGACCGCCACGTACATGTGTTCATGAATGGGGTCGTATTTTTTCAGTCGTACAGAGAGCAAGAAAGGATACATTCTCAAATCAAGTGTGTCCATTTAAATGTCAAGAAATTCGTTAAGAAATACTCCCTCCGTTCCTTGATATAAGGTGTATAGATTTTTGAGGAAAAACTCAAAATATAAGGTGTATTGAGTTGCACCACTCGTATGGATAATTTTTTTGGGATTCCATTACATTTCCTTATATTAGGCAAGCTTATTTATTTTCTCATGCCAATTAGTCAGGTGTAATCTCGTCCAAAACTTGTGAAATTTTCCCTCCACGTGCGTTCTTTAATTTCCATGCCAAAAACTATACACCCTATATTTAGGAATGAAGGGAGTATGTTCTACAATAGTCGTTAGGCCTTACAAAAATGAATCCGCTGCAAAAGCGTCTCTACCACCAAGGTTCAATCGAACAATATAAGAGGCGCGTTAAATGTGTAATATCTCTATCATCAAAGGTAATATTTACATAGTCATCGTTCGTAACAGCCATTCATGCGAAAATATTTTAGAAATGGAGCGTTGAATCAATTTGGAAATCAAATCATTAATATAATTAATTAGCTAGACAATATACAATTAATTAGGTTCATTTAAATAGGAAATATTTTCGCGATGAATCAATTTGGAAAGAAGTCATTAATACAATAAATTAATTAGGTAGACAATTAGTTATGCCTACAGATAATTTGAAGTGGGATTTTCCCCCAATTAGACAAATAATAAAATTGATTTGGTTGGCAGTTAATTAGGTATGTATAGAATTAGATAGGTGAAGGAAATATGCCCTAGAGGTAATAATAAAGTTGTTATTTATATTTCCTTATATCATGATAAATATTTATTATTCATGCTAGAATTGTATTAACCGGAAACTTAGTACATGTGTGAATATATAGACAAACAGAGTGTCCCTAGTATGCCTCTACTTGACTACCTCGTTAATTAAAGATGGTTAAGTTTCCTGACCATAGACATGTGTTGTCATTTGATGAACGGGATCACATCATTAGAGAATGATGTGATGGACAAGACCCATCCGTTAGCTTAGCACTATGATCGTTTACTTTATTGATATTGCTTTCTTCATGACTTATACATGTTGCTATGACTATGAGATTATGCAACTCCCGAATACCGGAGAAACAATTAGTGTGGTATCAAACATCACAACGTAACTGAGTGATTATAAAGATGCTCTACAGGTGTCTCCGATGGTGTATGTTGAGTTGGCGTAGATCGAGATTAGGATTTGTCACTCCGATTATCGGAGAGGTATCTCTGGGCCCTCGGTAATGCACATCACTATAAGCCTTGCAAGCAATGTGACTAATGAGTTAGTTATGGGATGATGCATTACAGAATGAGTAAAGAGACTTGCCGGTAACGATATTGAACTAGGTATGATGATACCGACGATCGAATCTCGGGCAAGTAACATACCGATGACAAAGGGAACAACGTATGTTGTTATGCGGTTTGACCGATAAAGATCTTCGTAGAATATGTAGGAGCCAATATGAGCATCCAGGTTCCGCTATTGGTTATTGACCGAAGATATGTCTCGGTCATGTCTACATGGTTTTCGAACCCGTAGGGTCTGCATGATTAACGTTCGATGACGATTTGTATTATGAGTTATATGATTTGATGACGAAGTTTGTTTGGAGTCCTGGACGATATCACGGACATGACAAGGAGTCTCGAAATGGTCGAGACATAAAGATCGATATATCGGAAGGCTATATTCGGACATCGGAAAGGTTCTGAGTGGTTCGGGTATTTTTCGGAGTACCGGAGAGTTACGGGAATTCGCCGGGGGAAGTATTGGGCCCTCATGGGCCTTAGTGGAATGGAGAGAAGGGCCACAAGGGGAGGCCGCGCGCTCCCCCATGGGCTGGTCCGAATTGGACTAGGGAGGGGGCGGCGCCCCCCTCTTTCCTTCTCCCTCTCCTCTCCTTCCTTCTTCTCCTACTTGGACTAGGAAAGGGGGAAACCTACTCCTACAAGGAGTAGGAATCCCCCCTTCGGGCGCGCCCCTTGTGGCCGGCCCTCCTCCTTCCCTCCTTTATATACGGGGGAGGGGGGCACCCCATAGACACACAAGTTGACAATTGTTTTAGCCGTGTGCGGTGTCCCCTCCATAGATTTCCACCACGGTCATATTGTCGTAGTGCTTGAGCAAAGCCCTGCGTCGGTAACTTCATCATCACCATCAACACGCCGTTGTGCTGGCGAAGTTCTCCCTCGGCCTCAGCTGGATCTAGAGTTTGAGGGACTTGATCGGTTGGATCGCGAAGACGTTCGACTACATCAACCGCGTTACTTAACGCTTCCGCTTTCGATCTATGAGGGTACATAGACACACTCTCCCCTCTCGTTGCTATGCATCTCCTAGATAGATCTTGTGTGATCGTAGGAAATTTTTGAAATACTACGTTCCCCAACAATAGGCTGTTAGTTATTTGTGTTTTTTAAACATCAATAACTTTATTAATTAGAAACAACGGTTACATCGTCTATAAGAAGGGGTACAATATTTTCCATTGGCTCCTGGAACCGATCCTTTGTCAACGAACTTTTCGCTAATCTAGCGAGTTCATGAGCTACTTTATTCGCTTCCCTATTACAATGTTCAAATCTACTAAGAGGAAAATCACAAGTCAAAAAATAACAATCATAAAAAACTACCGCCGCTGCTCCTGCAGAATGTCCTCTGTTGTTCATTGTGTCAATGGCTTCCATGTTGTCAGAATTAATTACAAGACGATTGCAGCCCGCCGTTTGTGCCAGCAATAATCCAAACCTCAGCGCCAACGCTTCTGCTGTTAGAACATCCGCGCACCATTCTATCTTCCAATTTCCGCAAATGATGAAATTTCCTTTGTCATCCCTGAGAATAGCCCCCACAGTGCCCCTTAGCAAGTCATGATCAAAAGGAGCATCCACATTCAACTTAAAAAAAAACCATAGGAGGTCTGCTCCATCCTCTATGTTTCCTATTTGCATTGGGTGAGTAGGCAATAACATAGTTTGTCGTTATAGCATGAATCCCCATCAAGATTTGGGACGCCTCTCGAGACTTCCCCTCATGAACCAAATTTCGTTTATTCCACCATAAATACCATGCGGTTATAGATGAGCTCCCGTGCGTTCTGGTGGCCCAATATAGATCAACAACACAAGCATTTTTAACATCTTCATACATCCCTAACTTTTCCCACACCTCTTTTGCCTTTTAGCACAGAAACAACACATGTTTTGTATCGTCTGGCCCATTCGAGCATGATAGGCAAACAGGCGAAGTTTTCATGTGTCTATTGACCAACGTAACATGGCATGGGAGGGTCCCATGTAACGTACGCCGGATAAAGATTTTTACCTTCATCGGACAAGCAAGTTTCCATATCTTACTCCAAATAAGATTGACCTTACTTCTGCCCATACCATTTGTATATTCCAAATTTCTCCTGTGTTGTTTATCCCATTCCTCCAAATAAGCTAATCGAACAGTGAACAAACCATTTTTTGTATAGCTCCAAGCAATAAAATCCGACATATTATGCATAGGGAGAGGGATTGCCAGGACTCGCCAGGCATCAATTTGCCACAATGTCTGTCTCACCAAATCTTCATTCCAAACATTCATGACTGGATCAATAAAACTAGCGACTTATGATGGAAGAAGCCCTCGTCTAGGGGTAATAATTTTCCTATTTGCACTATCTGGGATCCATGCATCTCCCCATATATCAATATTTTTCCCATTTTCAACTCGCCATATATAACCATTTCTGAGAGAGTCTACTCCTGCCATAATGCTTTGCCAAGTAAAAGAGGATCCCTTCTTTAATATTGCATTCATCAAATCACCCTCTGGGAAGTACTTGGCTCGTAAGATTGTGGCACATACGGAATCAGGATTATCAATGAGATGCCAAGATTGTTTGGCTAACAAAGCCAGATTAAAACAGTGCATGTCTCGAAAACCCGTTGCTCATTAGTCTTTTGGAACACACATCTTCCACCACGCCATCCAATGCATCTTTTTCTGGTTGTCCTCGTCACCTCATCAAAAATGCGACAACGCGTCAATAATCCCTTTACAATTTTTTTATGAATTTTAAATACGGACATGGCATAAGTTGGAATAGCTTGAACAACAGATTTGAGCAAAATTTCCTTTCCTCCAGTAGATAACAATTTTTCTTATCATCCACTAATTTTCATAATAACTCGATCAATTAGGAACTGAAAACAATCACTTTTGTCCATACCCACATTGGCAAATAAACCCAAATATTTTGTCATTGAGTGCTTCAGTCATAATATTCAAGATAGTACAAATTTGCACCCTGTCTTCCACTTTTGTATTGGGGCTAAAGAATATGCTGGATTTTCCGACACTCACCATTTGCCCTGAGGCGGCACAATAAGAATCCAGAACTAATCTCAAAGCCTCCACATTCATGGCATTTGCTCGCATAAGGATCAAAGAATCATCGACAAAGAGGAGATTGGACACTGAAGGGGCTTCTCTGCTAACCATAATACTCGAAATATTACCCATCTCCTCCGCATTTGCTAAGAGGGCAGTTAAGCACTCCGTACGTAACAAGAACAATTAAGGAGATAGAGGATCCCCCTGTCTCAGTCCTCTAGTTGGTTTAAAACTCTTCGTCTCCTCCTCATTAAAACGGACCCGATAATCCACAGAGGAAACACATTGCATAATTAGGTCCACCCACTTCTCTTTAAAACCCAGCTTCAACAAAATTTCCTTTAAAAAACACCACTCCACTCGAACATATGTTTTGTGCATGTCCAGTTTGATTGCACATAAACCTTCTTTACCCGCCTTTCTCTTTTTTATTGTATGGAAACTTTCATATGCCACTAAAATATTGTCTATAATCATTCTTCCATGAACAAAAGCACTCTGAGTTGGGCTGATAATATCTGACAGAACTATCTTCAATCGAGCAACGGTCATTTTTGCAATAACCTTATACACCACAATGCACAAACTGACTGGTCTAAATTGTGTTACCTTTTCCGGAGAGTTAACCTTCGGGGTCATTATAGTTGTAGTATCATTCCATCCTGCCGGTATAGAACATGTATTCACCGCCTGGAGAACCTCTTCCGTCATATTTTCTCCCAACATAGACCAAAATCTCTTATAAAAATAGCGTGCTGACCATCTGACCCCAGGGATTTCAAATCACCAATCAAAAAGGGCCCTCCAAACTTCCTCTATCGTATATGGGGCCATAAGGGCATTATTCATATCATCTATCACTTTTATTTTGACAAGAGACAAAACTTTCAGATTTGGTTGGGAGATTTGTGTAATTAATTAATTAAGCAGACAGTCAATTGTGTCGAATCATTTTGAAAGCGCTTATGGGCAAGGACGATCAACAAGCTCTCAGCGACATAGCTGAGTACCGCTTGCCCAGATGGACAACGGCCACCATGCCCTTGCGACATGGGCGATCAACATTCGCCAAGATGGATGACGACCATGCTCTGCAGGATGTCCACACACTAACCCTTGCTGAAACGTTCATGGACGAAGACAACATAACACTACATTGGCGAGGTGTTTCATGCTATAGTAGAAAGAAAGAGTGTTCCAAGAATAAGAAGGAAAAAGTACTAAAGCGGCCAAGTGGTCCATGGTGTTGGAGAAGGAAAGAGGGTTTAAAAAGTAAAGCAAAAAAATAAAGGAAGAGTATTATAGGAAATAATCATGAAAGAGAATTATATCCGGCGAGGAAGGAGGAAGAAAAAGATGAGGTGTTGCTGACAAACACATTTATGTTGACGTGTTGCTGGTTGGCACCAATGAAACGGATTGGCGAAGAGACTAGGAGTAGAAGATGTTGGGAAGGACAAGAAAGAGAAGAACGGCAAGTATCCCTTCTAGCAATGATAGGTGTGTGAGCCGGAGGTGGAGCTTATTGGTCATCCGCCTCCCATGTTAGTGTGCATTTACAAAGTATCCCTTCTAGCAACGAGGAAGATGTAGGGAAGGACAAGGAATACCTTCAGCTTGCCACGTCTCCCACGTCAGTATGCATTTGCAGGTCAAATGGATCTTTGATAATGATCTCTATAGTTATTTGTCGTTTTGTGTTAATAGTATGTGTTAGTTTAACAGACTTTATTATACTATAAATATGAAAAGAAATTCATCTCTGTCAAAACGCATGGCGAAGGTGAGTTGGGTATCATCCGGTTTTAAATGAAAGGGCTCCAGCAAGAAATGTGCGGCTACGGCAGGAAACCGAACGGGAAGAGAATGGTCCGATGGGAAAAAGAAAAGATGCGTCATGGGGTGAGGGTTTTGTGTTAGAGCCGCGTGTTGGAGATAGCATGGCAGATAATCCGGACAACCACATTTCTCCCTCACGTATGGTCTAGATTGGGGAATCCAAACTGCGCATACGGTTCAATTTTGATTAGTCTACTGGGCACCCATTTGATGTCCGAACATGCCGACATATGAGAAAGAAATGAGCTTTTTTCTTTGCGGGGGAAAGCATTCATTAAACAAGTGGTAACATTTTTACAATCATCTGTAATGATAGTGCTAATCTCCGGTGGTACATTTGCTAGCCAACACGCTGTGTGATGATGTGCACGTCCTATCGCAGCCATGGCATGTCCAGCTTTCTTCTGCAATCGGCTAATCTTACGGACTTCAGTTTGCCGCTCCTTAAGCAGGTCAGAGATTTCTCTTACTTGATGCATGTTCCTGAAACGATCAGATTCCCCGGCCTTGAGCAGTGCGATGATCTCCGCGCAATCAGTTTCCACCACCAGCAGGGCCTGGGACCAGTGAAGGGCTAGCTTGACCCCCTCCTCGCACGCGGCCAGCTCGGCCTCGAGAGGACCGGGACAGCAGAAGAGCCAATGGGAAGCGGCGAAGATTACTTGGCCTGCATGGTCACGTAAAATCATACCTGCTCCCGCTTCGCCCTCTGCTGCAACAAAAGAACCATGAAAATTGAGCTTAACATGTCCTACTGGCGAGGGATCCCAGTTAACAGCAGCAACATGCCGTTCTGGGCTTGTTTCAAAAAAAAAAACATGTCGTTCTGGAGTAGCAGCGCTCATAGTAGCATATGCACTGAGGTCAGCGGGGAATTTTCCTTTAGTAACATCTGCATTGGGATAGTATTTGATCATGAACAGAGACTCTGCATACTCACACAAGAATCGTTTAGATGCTTCAACCGGGATCATTGGCTTGTCATGGGTTAATTCATTGTGCACATGCCACACGCGCCACAACATCATCAGGACTAATAAGCGTTGTGTTTCACTGATTTGTTGGAGGAGCATCAACAACCAGTCCGGTTCAGCGTTTCTGAGTACATCATCAGGTGGAAGATGCCAAACACTTCTCATTCCAGTCCATAGGTTTCGAGCATAGGTGCAGCGAATGAGTGCATGATGGACTGTTTCATCCTCTTGTCCGCGGATCGTGCACATTCCATCCGACTCCATGTGTCGTCGTTGCATGTTTACCTGGGTAGCAAGCGCCTCCCGAGATGCTTTCAAGCAAAAACATACTTTAGGCGGGGCTCCACAACTCCACGGCAGCTTCCAAGCCGGTGTTGATCCATCAGGTCTGCTACTTGATTCCCCAATACCTTGCTGAGCCATGGTCTCATCTCGAGCCATATTGTACGCTGACCTAACAGAGAAATGACCATGCTTGTACGGGTGCCCCGCGATTGTGTCTACTCCCAGCCGGCGAGAGGGTTTAATTTTCAGAATCTCTACGATGTCCATTGGCAGAAAATGTTGCGTCAGGAGGTCTGAGTTCCATGTTCCATCAGCAGTCAGAAGATCAGCTACCCACTTTAGCCTGCATCGGCGTTTTTGCGTGATCGGTTTGAAAGATACACCCCTCGGAATCCAGGGGTCTCGCCAAATCCGGATGTTTGTTCCGTTCCCGACACGCCAGATGTAACCTTTCTTCACCAACTCGAGCCTATGTTCAATTGCAAGCCATGTGGCCGAGCCATTCCCTGT
Organism: Triticum urartu; assembly: GCF_003073215.2. Classification (NCBI taxonomy): domain Eukaryota; kingdom Viridiplantae; phylum Streptophyta; class Magnoliopsida; order Poales; family Poaceae; genus Triticum; species Triticum urartu. The sequence continues at coordinate 491,734,735 of NC_053024.1, forward strand.
GAACACTGTATCTGTAAGATTGCCGGAGGGATAATACTTGGCTCGCAGAACTTGTGCACAAAAAACTGTTTGGGAACTCAATGAGTCGCCACGCTTGGCGTGCCAACAAGGTCTGGTTGAACAGGCGGAGATCTTTGAATCCCGTTCCTCCTCTTCCTTTTGGGCGTAACATGTTGTCCCAACTGACCCAGTGTGTTTTTCGCTTGCCCTTCTCTGCACCCCACCAAAAGCGACGAATCATCCTTGTTAACTCCTCACACAGTCCTGCTGGTACCTTAAAGACACTCATAATATAGATTGGGAGAGCTTGAGCAACCGCTTTAATTTTTATCTCCTTTCCACCCAAAGAGAAGTGGTTATCACCCCACTCCATTGGGCTTTTTGCTAATTTCTCCTGAAGACTTTTTAATTTCCCTTTGCTCATTCTACCGTCTGGTGTTGGTAGTTCAAGATATCTAGCTTCAAAAGTAGTTTGTGAAATCTGCAAAGTACCTTTAATGTTCTCCTGGATTGCATTTTGACATGCAGGACTGAACAAGATTGAGCACTTGTGTGGGTTAATGACTTGGCATGTACAATTAGCATACACTTGCAGAACTTGTTTCACTCTCTCTGCTTGCCCCAATTCCGCCTTAAAAAAAGCAACGTATCATCTGCGAAGAGTAAATGAGAAATTCCCGGTGCTCTCCGACAGACTTTCAACGGGGTGATGGTGCCTTGGGTTGCTTCACGTTGCAATAATGCAGATAGACCGTCAGCAACAAACAAAAACAGGAAAGGGGATAGTGGATCACCTTGGCGTAGACCTCTTGATGGGGAGAACGAATCAAGCAGGGTTCCATTAAATTTTACGGAGTAGCTCACCGAGGTCACACAAGACATTATCCAATTTACCCATCAAGGAGCGAAAGCCAAACATTGCATCGTTCTTATGAGAAAATCTCAATCAACTCTATCATAAGCCTTGGATAAATCCAATTTATACGCACAAAAAGAGTCCTTTTCCTTTTTGCAATGCTCTATTGTATGAAAACATTCAAAAGCCACTAATGGATTATCAGTGATCATACATCCGGGAACAAAGGCACTCTGATTTAGAGATATGATATCATCGAGCAATGGACAAAGTCTGTTCACCAGACATTTTGCCACTATTTTATACAACACGGAGCACAAGCTAATGGGTCTGAATTCCTTAAGTGTTTTCGGCTGATCAGACTTAGGAATTAACAGAATTGCAGTGGCGTTTGTCTCTGATGGCATATGTCCAGTATCAAAGAAGAGCCTTACGGCAGCAACAACGGTGTCCTTTAGTACAGCCCAATTTCTTTGATAGAAATGAGCCGGAAACCGCCCGGCCCCAGTGCTTTTAGGGGGGCTATTTGGAATAGTGTGTCTGCAATTTCTTTCTCCGAGAAATCTTTACATAGCAATTCGTTCATCTCATCCGTTACCTTCTTTTGCACAAGGGAAACAATCTCATCTGCACAAAGACGGGTCCTGAGTGAACAGCTCCTTAAAGAATGATGATGCCATCAGCTCCATAACCGACGGTGTGTCCTGCCAGACCCCTTCATCATCTCTCAATTTTTTGATTTTATTCTACGTGCTCGCCAGACCGATCTGTTGTGGAAGAACTTCATATTTCTGTCGCCGGCCTTCAGCCAGTAACACAGGATCGCTGCAACCATAGAAGTTCTCCCTCACGTATGGTCTAGATTGGCGAATCCAAACTACGCATACGGTTCAATTTTGCTTGGTCTACTTGGGCACCCATTTGATGTCCAAACATGCCGACATATGAGAAAGAAATGAGCTTTGACCTTGGGAATGACTTTATTCATTTGTTTGATTGTTTATTTATATACGACATCCTCTTTTTTTTTGGTGGGGTTACACGACATCTTTGTTGATCTATGTCAAACAATTGGCCAAAAACGTCGCTGATGACTAGGTAGCTCTGACTTCTCCCTTAGGGACATATCCATGTCTTTCTGGATGAGCAGGCACTGGGAGTCCAGGAGTTAAGGCAGGCGAGTGGTGATGAGGTCGCCGCCCGGCCAAGGTTACTCAGGCCAGGTACATCATTTTTGCTCGGACAATTTAGCAAGAACAAAATCATGGTTTGATGAGGTCGCCACTCGGAGTACCAATAGTAAATAAGCATGAAACAGTCACAACTTCCAACGAGTAACGAGCACCATAAAATACCATCACGCTGCGGCTACTATTTTTCTTCGTTCTCTCTACAATCACCTTCCTGTGTGATGGCAAGTAGAAGTGTGGGAACGCATGGAGATTGCAAAGCCGAGGTTCCATTACAGTTACCATAACCTTTTGACTCCGAGAGAGAATCATGCGACGCCTGACTTACATCAACAACGATGCTTCGACTCTAGCGGAAGAGTCTAGGAACGGATCGCTTTGGGATCTTCCCTTCAAGCTTCAATCTTCTGTATGCTTCTCTGATGTGGCAAGGCCTGATGGGTCCAGAATCTTTCCTTTCACTCATAACTATTCTTGCTGCAATATGCAGGTTCAATTGTTTAGAATCATAACAAAGGAAACCATCCTACCAACAGTTTACTAACAAACAACAGGTGTTTCACATATTATACATATCTTGAACCGAGGAACAGAAATTACTTTTGGCAGGGATAACTACAGTCTACAGAAGGCTAACTATTAACATAACAGTTCAAGAAACATTAAAAAAACAGATTAGTTGCTTGCCATGCCAACACGTAAGCAAAAAACTTCGATGGTTCCACAAGGAACAATGTAGATAAGCAAACTACTATGAACTTGCCTGTTTCAATGACCTCGCCGACAAACATCTTTGCTATTCCTGATACTACAATGGTGGTTGGCATAGATATCTTTTGACTGCCAGTGATACTCGCCAATAGCTGCAAAAATAAATAAACTAACAAGTCAATTATAAATATCTAAGCACACACTGATTTGATCCACTAATGAGAAAATACATCAAACACTCGTGCCTGCCACAGTGCCACCAATTAAGCATATTATACACCTGATGACTCCAGGTACATGGTCACCATCCAACAACAACAACAACAACAACAACAACAACAACAACAACAACAACAACAACAAAGCTTTTAGTCCCAAACAAGCTGGGGCAGGCTAGAGCTGAAACCCATAAGGTCTCGCAACCAACTCATGGTTCTGGCACAAGAAACATAAAGCTAGTTCTTTGGTGATACTCGAATCCTTCAGATCTCTCTTTACAAACTCCTCTGCCCGACCTCTCTTGACATTATCAGCGCGCTTTAGCCATGCATATCCGCTATGCACTGGAGCTTCTGGAGGCATGCGTTGAATATGCCCAAACCATGTCAGACGATGTTGGACAAGCTTCTCTTCAATCGATGCTACCCCAACTCATGTATATCATCATTCCAAACCCGGTCCTTTGTGTGGCTACACATCCATCTCAACATGCACATCTCCGCTACACCTAACTGTTAAACATGTTGCCTTTTAGTCGGCCAACACTCAACGCCATACAACATTGCGGGTCGAATCGCCGTCCTATAGAACCTGCCTTTTAGCTTTTATGACACCTTGTCACAGAGAACGCCAGAAGCTTGGTGCTACTTCAGCCATCTGGCTTTGATTCGATGGTTCACATCTTCATCGATATCCCCATCCTTCGGCATCATTGACCCCTAATATCAAAAGGTGCCCTTCTGAGAGGCACCACCTGGCCATCAAGGCTAACCTCCTCCTCCTCATGCCTATTAGTACTAGAACCACACCTCATGTACTCGGTTTTAGTTCTACTAAGCTGAAAACCTTTCGATTCCAAGGTTTGTCTCCATAGCTCTAACTTCCTAATTCCTATTAACCCACGACCGACTAGCATCGGCTAGCACCACATCATCCACAAAGAGCATACACAATGGGATATCTCCTTGCATATCCCCTGTGACCTTATCGATCACAAAAGCAAAAATATAAGGGTTCAAAGCTGACCTCTGGTGCAGTCCTATTTTAATCCGGAAGTCATCAGTGTTGTCATCACTTGTTCAAACACTTGTCACAACATTATCGTACATGTCCTTGATGAGGGTAATGTACTTTGTTGGGACTTTGACATTCCGTGATATTCTATCATAGGCCTTCTCCAAGTCAATGAACACCATATGCAAATCATTTTGCTCCTTTATCTCTCCATAAGTTGTCGTACCAAGAAAATGGCTTCCGTTGTCAACCTCCCAAGCATGAAACCAAACTGATTTTTGGTCATGCTTGTCATTCTTCTTAAACGGTGCTCAATGAATCTCTCCCATAGCTTCATTGTACGGCTCATCAGCTTAATTCCACGGTAATTAGTACAACTATGAACATCCATCCCCTTGTTCTTGAAGATTAGTACTAATATACTCCGTCTCCATTCTTCTAGCATCTTGTTTGCTAGAAAAATGAGGTTGAAAAGCTTAGTTAGCCATACTATCGCTATGTCTCCAAGGCTTCTCCACACAATGGGGATACAATCACGGCCCATAGCTATGCCTCCTTTCATCCTTTTTAAAGCCTCCTTGACCTCAAGACTACTGGATTCGCCGCACAAAACGCCTACTAGTATCATCACAGGAGACGTCCAGTTCAATGGTAGAGCTCTCATTCTCCCCATTCAACAACTTGTCAAAGTACCCCGCCATCTATGCTTAATCTCCTCATCCTTCTCCAAGAGCTGGTCTCCTCCGTCCTTGATGCATTTGATGACTTGGTCGACATCCCTCGTCTTCCTCCCTCAAATCTTAGCCATCTTATAGATGTCCCTTTCGCCTTTCTTCGTGTCTAAGCGCTGGTAGAGGTCCTCATACGCCCAACCCCTTGCATCACTCACAGCTCGCTTTGCGGCCTTCCTTGCCACCTTGCGCTTCTCTATATTGTCTACACACTACACTCCTATCCAGGTAAGGAGTCTGAAACAAACTTTCTTTTCCTTAATACCCTTCTAGACATCATCGTTTCACCACCAGGTATCTTTAGCTTCACTTCGACTTCCCTTGGACATTGCAAACTTCTCTGAGGCCACCTTACAAATGCAAGTCGCCATCTTCATCCACATATTGTCTGCATCACCTCCTTTCTCCCAAGGGCCCTCCTTAAAGGCCCTCTCCTTGAACGCCTGAGCTACCTCCCCCTTGAGCTTCCACCACTTCGTTCTAGCGACTTTGGCACGCTTATCCCACTGGACACGAATCCGAAAGCGAAGTCAGCCACCACAAGCGTATGCTGAGGCAACACTCTCTTCAGGTATCACCTTACAAGCTAGGCAAGCAGGCCCGTCTTCTCTTTTCGAGAGGATGAAATCAATATGGCTAGAGTGCTAACCACTACTAAAAGTCACTAGATGTGATTCCCTTTTTTTAAAGAGGGTGTTAGCTACGATCATGTCATAAGCTAGAGCAAAGCTTAAGACATCTTCTCCTTCTTGGTTCCTGACGCCATAGTCAAAGCCCCCATGCACCCCTTCAAAACTAAACCTGTTCATACCCCGACCGGGTTTCGGGCCAGGCTTGTTAAAGCCTCAAGCAAAAAACCCAAGCCAAGACCCGACCCGAAGCACATGAACAGTGTCATTTTCAATTAAAATAACTGTATTCAGGATACTAAAACATTTGTTGCCATTACGGGCTTTCGGGTGGGGAAATGGAGCCCGAGCCCGGCCCAGATGTCGGGTTGTCCCTGTCTATGCACATATCTATTCAAAACTTGTGTTAGATGTACCCACATGGCCATTGAGGGTTCCTCTATGAAGAGCTTCTCGCCAACGTGTACACTCCTAACCATGTCCTCTAGGCCTTCCCAGAACTCCCTCTTGGTGTTCTCATTATGTCCTACTTGCGGGGCATACATGCTGATAACATTGAGAACTAAGTCCCCAACTACCAGCTTCACCAAGATAATCCGGTTCCCATGCCTCTTGATGTCTACCATTCCATACTTGAGGCTCTTGTTGATCAAGATGCCTACTCCATTTCTGTTTGTTGCAACCGTCCCCTGTACTAAAACTTGAAGCCGGTATCCTCCACCTCCTTCGTCTTTTGTCCCCTCCATTTGGTTTCTTGGACGCAGAGGATATCAACACCTCTTCTCACCATTGTATCAACTAGCTACCGAAGGTTACCCTTACCTGTCAAGGACCCTACGTTCCAGTTGCCTAAGCGGATCCTCCTAGGCTCGGCTAGCTTCCTTACCCTTCGCACTCGTCGAGTCAAATGCGAAGACCCTTGCTCATTTTTCACTACACCCTGGCGTCGATGTAGCGCATCACTAAGGATGTGACGACCCGATCCTTGCTCACTTGCCACCGTATCCAGATCAAGATATGGCACACCACCAGGGGGTGACGGCCTGACCGTTGCCCATTTGACACCACACCCGGTTCCGATATGGCGCGTCGCTAAGAGGGTTACACTTACGCCCCGACGATTTTATTTTGGTTTTCATCTCCATAAGAGTGGTTGAGTTTTGACGTTGGCTCGCCAAGCCTATCACAAGGCTATGTTGAAACAACATAGGCGGAAAATATTAGAAGGAAAAGGTTGACCTTTAGAATGATTCTAGTATTATATAAGCCCACTTAGCTGTCAATAACTCAGTATGAACAGATATTTTCAAGTTTTGCTTTAATTTTGAGGAATGTAAGGCATTATAATCACTACAGACAAATGATAATGATATGTAAAAGGAATTAGTCCCCAACTTTGGTGAAAGCAACTATCATTAAGTTTTATCTACACCTACAATCTAGCAAATATAAGACATGTAAGACTATGATATACTAGTATGATTCCAAAAAGGCATTTGACGAAGGAAAGATGTATTAGAAAAATAATAGATGTGCTTTAACAGGCAAACCTATGTATGACAACTCCAGCGAGATGTTAATGAATTAAAGAAAAGAATCCACATTGTAGAGATTAACTCTACCATAAATGCAAAAAAAAAATCTCAAATAAATGCAAAAAATGAGGCTAACTGAGGCAGGTGGGCTTGATACATGTACCAAATTCTTCAATTCATATGATTCAAGTTAACTTCGATAGAAGCAGTCTTACCTTTTTCATGTTAGATTTCTGAAATCCAGATCTCCGAAATGACTCATACCTGTTCATCTGGTCTTCTGTAAATTGGGATAACAAAGCACTACAGATGGAAGCAGTCAGAACTTAATACATAATTTCCATCTAGATGCAATACATGTGCTTTCTATGCAATTTGGAACACAATCGTAGAAGCAAAGAAAGGCCAATTTCTTTAAAGTTGAAGGAGGGGAACAGGAGATCTTTAATAAAAAAGGTCAGGAGGTGGCAATCGAAGCATCGCACATCCCAGGAACTGCAAAAATGCCAATTTGCTATGTCATTATGATTATGCTGCAAACAATTGAGAACATCTTCCTTTCCCAATTCATAGATCATCATCATTTGAACAGGTCCGGCCATCAGATTTACTAACTAGAAGGAGTTACAGGTGAATATTGCTAAAATACTAAAATGTTTGTTCAAACATCTGAATTCGGTAGACAGCTACACGCTCCCTACTACAGTAGTAAATGATATTTATTCGGTCAACTCAGGCCAAATTAGGGTACGCAGACTAGCTGATTCACAAACGCATAAATATTTTATCAGAGAAATAAGCTAGGCAGGTGAAATTTTCAATGAATTTCTATAACCAAAGAAACTAAAGCTAGGTCAAGGATGGGATAGACAGGCACGGACTTCATCTTGGCGAGCTTGTCGGGATCGCTGGTGCCGGAGGGCAGCTTGTCGAGGTCGACCTCCATGGGGTCTTCCTCGTCGTCGTCGTCGTCCTGCTCCTTATGGGCCCGAACCTTGGCCTTCGCCGCCGCCGGGGCGACGGAGGTCGAGGGCGCGGCTGGCGCCGAAGGCCGCGGCCGCGGCGGCGGGGCGCGCGAACCACCGGCACCCGCGCTGCCGTCATAGTCCTCGGCGGTTGTGTGGGGGACCGCTGTGGCAGTGTCCTCCTCGGGCGGCGCCGGCGAATCCGGCGGGGACTCCTGCTCCTCAACGGCCGCCTCGAAGGGGTCCTTCATGGGTCGCCGACGAAACGGAAGACGATTCTGGAACTGCGAGTTGGGGGCAGCGTGGCACCCGGTCCTTCATGGGCTTGCCCGGATTTCGTTTCTCGAAGTCATCCCATGGGTGGGCCTCCACCTATAACGAGAGGCGAGCAAATGCGAAGCGGGCATTTACATGGCAAATCGTATTTGACGCCCGCAGGCGTCAAAAGGATGAGCCTTCGCTGAAGCAAGTCGCCACTTGGGCCGGCCCACGTACGGATTTCGTTCGCTGCTGTTTTCCTTGTTTCTTGCGGGTTTTTTTCGTTTTTCTTCTATGGATTTTTCTTCCAGTTTTTTCACTGTTTCGTAGGTTTTCAGTTGTTTTGTTCAGGTTTTTTATTTTTCTGTTTTGATTCCTTTTTTCCTTTCATTTTCTTTCTTTTATGTTTCCTTTTTATTTTCTGTTTCTGTTCTTCTTCTCATTTATTGTGTATTTGTATAAAAAGTTCACCGTGTGTTACAAAATCTTCAATGTATGAAGAAAATGCTCATCGTATAACATAGTTCACCTTGCACTGTAAAATTGTTCATTGTGTATTACAAAAATGTTCATTGTATATTATTAAATTGTTCAACATATATTAGAAATGTTCATTATGTATTACAAAAATGTCATTGTATATTATTAAATTGTTCAACGTATATTAGAAAATGTTCATTGTGTATTACAGAAATGTTCATTGTATATGATGAAATTGTTCAATGTATATTTAGAAAATGTTCATTGTGTATTTAAGTTTTGTTCATCATATATTAAAAAACTGTTTAACATATACCCATAAAATGTCCATTTTAGTATTTTAAATTTGTTCAGTATTTTTTACAAAAAAGTTAACTGTATTTTAAAATTTCCTCAACGTATATTATATAAATGCTGAACTTTTTCTTAAGGATTTGCCACTGTACGTTCTACTTTAAGACTGGCGCTGCATGTAAAACGTTCGAAGTAGCTAGCTCGGCTGGTTAGAGTCACTGGGATTCGAGCATGACGTGCTAGATGATTGGGCCGGCCCATGTGCGTGTCGCTTCAACGAAGTCGCAAGGATCGTACGCACACGGGCGGCGTATAGGAGCTCCCCATTTACATGGGGTTGGGCGTTCTCTCGAAAAGGAAAACATGTGTGGGCCGTAGTGCCGGGGAATCCTATTCAGCACTTTAAGCGCCGTTACAGTTTGTCTAAAAAAAGCGTTGCTACAGTATTTCCTCTGGTCCTTTTACTCTCCATATTAGATTTGTCTGAAGTCAAACTCTTTAAAATTTGACCAAGTTTATACAAAAAATAATTAACATTCACATAACACCACCAATATTATTAGAACCATCTTGGAATATATTTTCATATTATATTCATTAGGTATTATAAATGTAAATATTTTTAATATAAATTTGGTCAAACTTGGTAAAGTTTGACTTCAGACAAATCTAATATGCGGAGTAAAAAGGACCGGAGAAAGTATTTTTTTTCAGTCTAAACACGTTCTATTTATTGATCATAGTCCAAATACATATAACAGTACAAACGGTATGTGGCGGCTGAAACGATCGCAATGGGCCGAGCCATCTAAGGCAGCGGTAGCGGAGAAGAGCGTTCCGATTTTGGGAAGCTTCTGAAAGCTTTCGGTCATCTTTTTTCATTTTGGGTCTAGTGGAGCAGTCATTGTTTTGGGAATTTGATTTCTCTTGCCCTTCCGATGCTCCTCGATCAGTTTCTCTTGCTCTCACATGCCCCCGAGTCAAGGAGCAGCTCTCATTTTGTACATCTGCTTCGTTGTTTTGTCCTTAAATCTCCATACAAGACATCTCTACTTCCAAGGAAGAAAGGCCGCCGACGAAGAAAACCTTTGAGATGTGTGCGAGACAGGTGTCTTGTTCTCACACGGGTCTCAATTGATGAGAAGATAGGCCTGGTCTCATAGAAAATTTTTTACCGGTCAACTAGGAACCGAGTGAATAGGAAACAAGTGAACTGAGCGAGTGCTTGCCCCGTTTATTGGGTCGGCCCGCAAGCGGGAGGCTTGTGAGCGCTTTCCACACTGGTGCATAAGTCACCAATTAGGAGCACTCAGAAAAGTCGTCTTTTTAGGGAAAATGTGCTTTTTACTTTATTGATCAATCACAAGGTTTGCAAGAATAATAATAATAGCCATGCGGGTTTAACAGCAACTGATGACGGCGACTGCAAATCATGTTTGGCTAACTGGTGCGCCTCTATATGGAGAGGCAACCCTTATGAATGAAGGAACAAGATGGAAAGTCCTTGGATGTTTCATTAATCTCCTTGATCACCAAATCAATGATACCAGGAGTCCCACTATTAATATCCAAGACAACCGTTTTTGTAATCTAGTGCCACCTTCAGGCAACGAAGCATTAAATCTTTATCAAGGGAGGGAGCTCCGCGACAACTAATAACTTTGAACATAGCGGGTTCCATCACACCATGGAATACAAGTGCCTAAGAGCCAAGATATAGACATGTATCATTATGACATACGACACCGATTACATCAATTTGATTGTTCCTGCTCACAACTCCATCAACGTTGGTCTTGGAAACACCACTCGGTGGTGGGATTCACGACCTAACTTGGGCAGGAATAGATCTTCCGTTGAAAGGACCAAGATGGACCTAGAGGGTGGAGTGAATAGATACAATCACAATTTTTAATTATTACTTAGCAAATTTTAGGTAGTATGCGATATATGAAAGCGAGGCTAACAATTGCAAAGGTGATTCTAGTGCTAGCAACATAATAAACAACAACAATATGATATATAACAAGTAACTAACGAAGAGACAGATGAACCACAAATAAGGAGGTAGGGTTAGAGTAGAGATAACCAAACCTCCGGAGATGAGGATGTATTACTATTTTCGTATAATATGTTAACAGTTACTTAGTCCTAGACAATGATAATATTGTGTTCAACATACCAGATGGTTATTTTGGGGTTACCGAATGTCATTCCGTAACTGGATGTGAATAAAAGTGACTTACAGGTATATAGAAAATGTATGTCTCGGTATCAATAGTTCAAAACTGGGATTTGCTCTTGTAATGATAGAGAGATATTATATGGTCTCACACTCAATACTAAGTTATCTTATAGTCTGTCCGAACACATGTGATTATGATCACGGGATACTGAAATACGGATACGAGTAAACAGAAAAACCCAATAATGAGGGTCACTGGTATGGTGATCAAACTGTTGATCACATGAAGACCTATAATCCTACCATGAGTTTTGTAAACGTATCGGGAAGCAAAGAGAATAATATTCAGAAACAAAAGGTTCGCTCAAGAACTTCATGAATATGCGGGGTTTATCAAGGGTGTCCAGATCCCACTATTAACTATTGGCCGAAAATGATCCGGGTGATATTCGCTTATTTTCTGAACCAGTAGGGTCACATGCTTAACGGGTAGTAGTTATGAGTTATGACAACTAGGGAAATGAGAGAATGAGCACCAAAAGAATTCCTGATGGATCCAGAAGTGTTCCGGTTGGTTCCAGAATGGTTTCGTGAATTTTGGAAAGGTATAACATGGTTTCGGAAAGTCTGGATTTATATATGTGAAGTTTCAGAAGGCCCGGGAAACTTCTAGGTTATCCAAGATTTTATTTGTGAAAGGATACCCTCTTGGGCTAACTCAAGAGGGAAGCCTCTAGTGGGCCTTATGGGCCCAAAGTGCGGCACCCCCTTCGTATGGAAGGCGGAGGCGAATTGGACTAGGCAGGAGTACTTCCTCCTTGGTTCGGCCGAACCTGGAGGAGAAATCCTCCTCGTGGTGTGCCCCTCCTTACCTCTCCACCTATATATATGTGGGGAGAGACCCTCCTAGAGGCACAACAATCATAAGGGTATCTCTCTCACATAGCTCCAAGCCCAACCCGGTCTAATTGATCTAAAAGATTAGACTCCTAACTATACGGGAATGCCAATAGGCTCCCTCTCTCTATATATATAATTTTCTCGGAGCTCTTCTTCTTGGACGTCGGAGTGTTGTCAGATTACTACTTCGGAACATGTGGATACCTCGGAGGGATCGTCTACTTCGACTATTGATCAGCGAATCATCTCGAAGAAATTCTCACGATTGGAAAGTATAATCTAACTGAAAGTGCTAGTGATGGACTAGAGGGGGGTGAATAGGCGATTTTTATGAAAGTCTTCAAAACATGGAAGTTTCGAAGACAAACGATAGAAATAAACCTATTACCATGCGGCGGAAGGTAGACTACACTAAGCAAGCCATAGTCAAGTATTCAATGAAATGAAAGCACAAAGGCTAATAGCAGCTAGGCAGTATAGATCAGGATGGAAGATAGTATGAAGCCAATCAGAACAAGCAGTCACACAGTGAAGACAAATAGATAATGCAAACAGGCAATGACTTCACAAGGACCAATCTGCAAATAAAGAGATGGGAAGGATAGAACCAGTGGCTCGTTGAAGAGAATGATTTGTTGGACCAATTCCAGTTGCTGTGACAACTGTACGTCTGGTTAGGGAGGCTGAGATTCAACTCAGAAGACCGCGTCTTCACCTTATTCCCTTGAGCTAAGGACACCCAGTCCTCACCCAATTACTCTGGTAAGTCTTCAAGGTAGACTTCCAAACCTTCACAGACTTCGTTCACCGGCGATCCACAATGACTCTTGGATGCTCAGAACGCGACGCCTAACCGGCTTGAGGATTCACAGTCCTCAAGTGTAATAAGTCTTTAGATCACACAGACAGGAAGACTTCAGTGATGCCTAACACTCTTTGGCTCTGGGTTTTTAGGGCTTTGTCCTCGCAAGGATTTCTCTCTCAAAGGCTTCGAGGTGGGTTGCTCTTAAACGACAAAGCCGTGCACTAACTCTAAGCGGCCAACCAATTTATGGTGTAGGGGGTGGGCTATTTATAGCCACTAGGCAACCCGACTTGATTTGTCCTAGATGACCCTAGGTCACTAAGGAACTGACACGTGTTCCAACGGTCAGATTGCAAACACACATGGCAACTTTACTTGAGCTACAAGCAAAGCTGACTTATCCAGCTCTGGATAAGATTTGCTCTCATTGTCTTCTCTCAAAGACATAGGATTTTGGTTAAGCATCACTTCAGTCATTCTGACTGGTTCACTTGGATCCCACTTAACAGTACGGTGGTCCCTATGACTCAATAAAGAAGAAAAAGAACGACGAAACAACTAAGTCTTCGCGCTCCATAGTCTTCACGCGATGTCTTCTCTTGTCATAGTCTTCAATGTGAATTTCTTCACATACCACCTTTGACTTCAATGTCTTCATATATTTTTAGGGGTCATCTCCGGTAGGAAAACCGAATCAATGAGGGACTTCTACATGTGTTATCCTACAATTCTCACAAACACATTAGTCCCTCAACCAGGTTTGTCGTCAATACTCCAAAACCAACTAGGGGTGGCACTAGATGCACTTACAATCTCCCCCTTTTTGGTGATTGATGACAAACTGGTTGAAGTTTTCAACGGGGATAGAAATATGTGAAATTGTAAAGGTTTTAAGTATTGTCTTCGTAAGTAGCAGAAAGGCTCCCCCTGAAGATGTGCATGTAAGTATTTTGCTTTTGAATGCAAATGCACATGCTAGGTTGTACTTGCGGAGCTCCTCTTCTACTTATGAAGACAATTCATCATGCATGAAATGATATAATGAAGATAATGACATGCATAATGAAAATTGGACGTCTGCAAAATGACTTCATGCGGAATTTATCGTCGCACATGTGGAATTTATCATCGCATCATATAGTGTCGAGAAAGGTAGCAGACGACCATCAAGTTTAAGTGTTACAACTCAAAACGAACCAAATGTTTCAAAAGCGAGAGTTGTAAGCACTTGGCAAAAGTAGCAAAAAGTAAATCAACCACCCATATGGACCCGCTTGAAGACTATCAACTCATATGCTTCTCCCCCTTTTGTCAGTAATGACCAAAAAGGTTTGAAGACATAGAGCTTCTACTCGTTCCCATGAGGTGCACGCGAAGCAGCAGGGTCATCGTTGAGGTCCGGTGGTGCAAAAGAACTTGGTGCAGTGTCGAGATGCGCTGAAGGTGGAGGTGGTGAAGTGGCATCATCTTAATCATCGATAACTCTGGCATTCACCGTGGCAGCTGAGGAAGAATAGTCAGAGTCTTCAAGGGAGGGAGTCTGACGCAAGTGAGCATTCCTTGGAGGAGTGGAGTCAAACTTGAATCTTTCTGTGAAGCCATCATCTTGAAGATCTTCTTCAGCGGCGAGCAAGGTCAAACTCTTCCAGGACCTTCGACAGGTTTCATGTGTAACAAAGGAATTCTTGGTGGCAAGATTGCGAATGCGATTGACGTCCACCAAGAGGCTTTGCATCTGACGCTTAAGCCAGTCATGATGCTTATCCTGTTTCTGATGTAGCGCGACGAGAAGCTCTCGGTCATTGAGAACACGAGATCGCTTCCGAGGCCTTTGGGCAATGGTGCTTCCAGTGGCGTCAGTTTGGGCACGAGGGGAACGTGTGTTGCCAGCCAAGGGATAAACACGAGAGACCTGAACTCCTTCAATGGGCTGGGTGAAGCTTTGACGATCAACGTTGTGAAGATAGATTGGATCCTTAGCAGGCTCTGGGTAAATAGCTTCAACAGACAGATCAACCTCTGGCAAGAATACAAGATGATTGCACGCAGACGGCTGTAGTTGACGACAAAGTGAAGCTTGATAAGGCACATTACCCATGGAGCATAGAACTTCAGACCAAAAATGTCGGAGCCAGATGCAGCCAACTGCCTGATGAAGAAGTCTTGAGCATTGAAGCTTATGCCATTGAAGATATATAAAACCAAAGTCTTCATTGCTCCTTCAAGCTTCGTTGCAGATGAATGTCCTTTGACAGGCCATAGAGTCTTTCTGATGATATGATAAATGGTGCGGGGCAGATACTCTAGGTCTTCAACAAAGAATTCAGTTGGGTATTCAGCGTCGCGTGGCAAAGGCTTCATCATGCTCAGCATTTGACTCATGTTGGGTTCTGGCTTCTGGAAAATGCTCTCCAAAGCATTCTGGTGTTGTTGACAACCTGGTTCATAGTATTCACCAGGAGTGGGCAGGGCTGTGAGCTCAATGACGTATTGAGCTTTAGCTTCATGATGAACATCTCCTGTCATCCACTCAAGGATCCAAGTCTTTGGATCCCTGTTGTATCCACGAATGTGGAGGGTATCATAGAATTGAAGCAGAAGTTCTTCATTCCAGTGTTCCTTTGCAGTCACAAAATTAAGCAGACCCGCATCACGGAAGAAGTCAAGGGCTTCTTCAAGGCATGGCAGTCCAGCAATGGATTCACAATCAAGATGCATGTGAGGGAAGATGCGTCCCTAATTGTACAAGATGCATGAATAATAGCTTCACTGCTGGTAACTCCAGAATCGGTCCGAAGAGATTCTTGGCCTTGTGTAGGGGTTCTTGGCACTGTTGAAGAATGTGTTGTGTGCCTTGAATCCATTCAGATTAAATGATCCTGGTGAAGTTGCAGTACCTGGAAACCGTGGTAGCCTTGGCTTTGGCTTCTGGACACACTACTAGGGAAAAGGCTAGCAGCAGCGCGGGTTTTGTGCTCACTAGTAGCGCGGGTAGGCGCGCTACTAATAAGGCGCTATAGCTATTGCTTAGCAGTAACGCGTGCCCGCATGCGCTACTGCTAGGGCAAATAGCTGCAGCGTTGTTCACTCTCGCGCTACTGCTAATGTAACTACTGGCAGCGTGTTTTCTCGCCATGCTACTAGTATTCTTTTTTATTTTTTTATTTGTAGTGTATTTATGCGCCATAGGACAAATATTGGTACAATACCAGTTATGAGGTTTACATCATTATGTCCATAACGTGTGTCAAATGAAGGTGGATTAGGTTCAAGTGGAGGCAACAATATGTGGTGCATGTCAAAAGTATACTACTAATCCAAACTTGATCTAGTTTGGACTAGTAGTACTTTCGATGTGCACCACATGTTGCCTCCACTTGAATCTAATCCGCCAGCACAAGCTATTTAATCATCATCATAGTCATTACCACCAACAGTATTTATTTAATCACCACTAACACTAGCTAATAATAATCATCATAATCATTACCACCAACACTAGCTATTTTATCATCATAGTAATAGTGTAGCACATCATCATCCTCAAACTCATTTCTAGCTAGCTAATCACTCCTGCTGCTCTCTCTTAGGTAAAATAACATAAAACATGTGTAGCTCTCCTCCTTGATCAAGTTGGTGAAGGAAATATGTCCTAGAGGCAATAATAAAGTCATTATTTATTTCCTTATATCATGATAAATGTTTATTATTCATGCTAGAATTGTATTAACCGGAAACATAATACATGTGTGAATACATAGACAAACAGAGTGTCACTAGTATGCCTCTACTTGACTAGCTCGTTAATCAAAGATGGTTATGTTTCCTAACCATGAACAAAGAGTTGTTATTTGATTAACGAGGTCACATCATTAGTTGAAATGATCTGATTGACATGACCCATTCCATTAGCTTAGCACCCGATCGTTTAGTATGTTGCTATTGCTTTCTTCATGACTTATACATGTTCCTATGACTATGAGATTATGCAACTCCCGTTTGCCGGAGGAACACTTTGGGTGCTACCAAACGTCACAACGTAACTGGGTGATTATAAAGGAGCATTACAGGTGTCACCAAAGGTACATGTTGGGTTGGCGTATTTCGAGATTAGGATTTGTCACTCCGATTGTCGGAGAGGTATCTCTGGGCCCTCTCGGTAATGCACATCACATAAGCCTTGCAAGCATTACAACTAATATGTTAGTTGTGAGATGATGTATTACAGAACGAGTAAAGAGACTTGCCGGTAACGAGATTGAACTAGGTATTGGATACCGACGATCGAATCTCGGGCAAGTAACATACCGATGACAAAAGGAACAACATATGTTGTTATGCGGTCTGACCGATAAAGATCTTCGTAGAATATGTAGGAGCCAATATGGGCATCCAGGTCCCGCTATTGGTTATTGACCGGAGATTTTTCTCAGTCATGTCTGCATTGTTCTCGAACCGTAGGGTCCGCACGCTTAACGTTACGATGACAGTTATTATGAGTTTATGCATTTTGATGTACCGAAGTTAGTTCGGAGTCCCGGATGTGATCACGGACATGACGAGGAGTCTCGAAATGGTCGAGACATAAAGATTGATATATTGGACGGCTATATTCGGACACCGGAAGCGTTCCGGGTGATTTCGGAGAAAACCGGAGTGCCGGAGGGGTTACAGGAACCCCCCAGGGGAAGTAATGGGCCTTATTGGGCCTGAGGGGAGAGAGAGGGCAGAAGCCCAAGAGGTGGCGCGCTCCCCCTCAAGGGAGTCCGAATTGGACTAGGAGGGGAGGGCGCGGCCCCCCTTTCCCTCTCCCTCTCCCTCTCTTTCCTTCCCCCCCAAGTCTCCTAGTTGGACTAGGAAAGGGGAGTCCTACTCCCACTAGGAGGAGGACTCCCCCTCCCTTGGCGCGCCCCATAGGCCAGTCGGCCTCCCCCTTGCTCCTTTATATACGGGGGCAGGGGGGCACCCTAGGACACACAAGTTGATCCACGTGATCGTTCCTTAGCCGTGTGCGGTGCCCCCTGCCACCATATTCCACCTCGGTCATACCGTTGTAGTGCTTAGGCGAAGCCCTGCGTCGGTAGAACATCATCATCGTCACCACGCCATCGTGCTGACGAAACTCATCCCCGAAGCTTTGCTGGATCGGAGCCCGGGGAACGTCATCGAGCTGTACGTGTGCTAAGAACTCGGAGGTGCCGGAGTAACAGTGCTTGGATCGGTCGGATAGGGAAGACGTACGACTACTTCCTCTACGTTGTGTCAACGCTTCCGCAGTCGGTCTGCGTGGGTACGTAGACAACACTCTCCCCTCTCGTTGCTATGCATCACCATGATCTTGCGTGTGCGTAGGAAAATTTTGAAATTACTACGTTCCCCAACAGTTGGAGCATGCAGATGAACCTGTCTCCTAATCATGGGTAGCGCATCTGTTGCTGCCCCCTAGTACTTCTCTGCGCTTCTCCATCACACATTTGGTCCAGTCTTGCACTATTAAGCATCCGTTGCTAATCTTGAATGCACTAAAGTAATATGTAGGATATCTTGGCTGTAAGCTAATAATACTCATGGTACCTTTAGTCTCGATCCCATAAGGCACAACATTCATTGGGAGTCCCTGTTGAAGAACATCGTATGGTAACATACTTAGCAATGAAGTTTATCTTCAAAAATAATGTATGGAAAAGATGCACTGAGGACAAATAGTAAAAATCTTACCATCCTTCCTAAATAGATGTGACCGTAGTTCATTACGAACACTATTGGTCGCACATTTTCAGTACTAACATTTCTAAATGCAGGAAGAAAATTTGTCTTGACAGTATCAAGATCCTCAAGCCATGAAACATAATGACTTAGCTCCTCGCAGTTGAGTTCAGCCTCGGGACAGTAGTAGGTCCTGTCTACCAAGCCCTGGACATGTTTGCTTGCACCGAAATAAGCTGACAATACAAATTAGTTGTCAACTATTTTTGAATAAACAATATCAAAGACATAAATATGGTTGAGAAACTTACATAATGGTATAACTGGAGGCGTCTGCACATCGACCCAGATGTCGGTATTACCTTCAATATCATCTTCCGGACGAATATCAAGGGTGATAACCATATCAGGCTCAAATGCATAAGTCTTGCATAGTGCTCGCCATGTATAGGTGTAGTCGTCTGAATTGTATAATTTTGCGTGGAAAATATAACCATGCTCGGTCTTCAAGTAAACTTTCTTTACCTCCATAGTATGACTGAAACCTATCTTATCCAATACAAAAACTCTTGCATGGCAGGGGATACGCTAGTACAATAGTAAAAAAATATAAGTTGAAGCAGATGTCATGCTTAATTACGAAAAAAGACTTGTCGTTGTGACTTACTGTATCCACTTCGAAGTTCTCGTCCAGCTTGATGTTGAAGCGCCTATCATCATCTAGGAAGATTCCATCGCACAGGCCACGCTCGTCTTCGCAGTATTTGCAAATACCGAAATCATTTTCGTCATCAGACATTTCCTATGTTCATAGTTAAAACATTAATTGAAAATCGATCGAAGACAACTACCAGGATACTCAACACACAAATCTGGGGCACTCGATATTTCCTACATATTCTGGCACAAGTCATGCCGAAATTCACGGAAAAATCCGGCATGACCTTTGCTAAAATAGGACATATCGAGCGCCTGAAATTTGCCGGAATGGAAATGAATCAACACTCCGGCAAAACATAGGCCACTCGGAGGTGTAACCTGCAAACATGACCGGCCACTTGGATATTGAGCAACACAAGATATACATTTCAAAATATCTTATAGGACTCAAATTAACATGCATTCAATAAGCAAAAGTAAATCATCTCATGCGTCCGTACATCGTCGAATATTATCACTAATACATCCCAAATAGTGTCATACATATAACATCACTAATACAACTAAAACCCTAGCACACGACGGGTATCGGCGCAGGCGGTGGACACCCACAGAGAAGGAACCATCACGGGATCATAACTCCAGTGAGATCCCTGGAGAACCTGCCAGGTATTGGAGAACCTGTGCTCCAACGCAAACAAGTAGCGACGGACATGTGCGTCCTCCTCACTAACACGGTGACGCACCACCTCCGCGAAGTCCTCGAGCCTCTGGACCGTCACTGGCCCACGCGACCGCCACCAAAGAAGGTTCGGGTCAACGACAGGCTGGCTCCTCACCAACCTGCGCCCCCCGGTAGGTAGCGCCTCCCAGTACCACCCCGGCGGAGCCCAGTCCCGGACATGGCCCATCTGGTCAAGCAGGTGTTGTCCTCCGCTGACTCGACGACAAGGATGCGGGATAGGCATCGTCCACGTCGATGCGAGAAAAATTGCTTTAACTAAAAAAATAGCAACAAGTTCTTACTAACGAGTTCTATTAATTCAACTAGTTCTTACTAAAAATAAACTTACTATAAATAAAAATAAACTAATACCTAATTAGTACCTAGTTCTTACTAACTAATTAGTACCTAGGAATTACTGCCCTAATTACCATATAAGTAATTAACTAACTAGCACTAAAAATAGCCTAGGGTTCATACTAACTAGCACTAAATAGCTAGGGTTCATACTAAGTAGAGAAGAGGGATTGGAAGGGGAGAGTGCTTACAGAGGGCGGGGAGAGAGATGGGGTCGGGGGAGACGGCGGCACCGAGGCATGGCGAGGCGGGGTTGGGGGAGACGGCGGCGAGGCGGTGTCGGGGGAGATGACGGCGAGGCGGGGTCGGGGGAGACGGCGGCGAGGCGGGGTCGGGGGAGACGACGGCGAGGCGGGGTCGGGGGAGACGGTGGCGAGGCGGAGGCGACGAGGAATAGTAGAGGAGAATTGAGGGAGGAAGCAGAGGAGAGGGAATCAGGCCACGCGAGGGGTTAGGTGAAAATAGCTTTAACAGTAGCGTGGGGAGGCAAAACGCGCTGCTTCTAAAATCCGTAGTAGTAGCATTGTTCGTAGAAGGGCGCTACTACTATACCTAGCACGTCGGGAACGGTGTGGCAATGATAGTAGTAGCGCGTTCTATTCCTGCCGCGCTACTGCTAAGCGGGTAACAGTAGCGCCGTTCTAGCAGACGCGCTACTACTAAGTAGCAGTAGCGCCTCATTTTAACAAGCGCTACTGGTAACATTATGTGTATAAGGTTTTCCCTAGTAGTGGGACCTGAGGCATGTGCTCCACATGATAGGCAAACTGAGGTCCGGGAGCAGGCGGAGGAACCAGGATTGGTCAGCGGATGGTAACAAGCTGTCCATGATCATATGCTTGCTCGATGGTGTGTGGCCTTGGAGGAGGTACAGGAGCAGAGGCATTGGCTTCAGGCAACGGATTTGCTTCGGTGCTGCATTGGCTTCAGGTGCATTCACTTCTGGCACCACATTAGCTTCAGGCGCCACATTAGCTTCAGCCATGACAACGTCATTGGCTTCAGTGTTAATGTTGGTGGCCACCTCAGTATTGGTAACCTCCACTTCAGGAGCTGGAGGGTCAGACACGTTCTCCTCGAGAACAACTTCAGGGTTGGACGAGGGTGTAGCAACTCTTTCTTCATCACATGGTTCTTCTTCTTCATCGGCTGATGCAGCCAGAATATCTTCAGCTGCTTTGGCTTCAGATTCAGGGATGTTCACAGTAGGAGAGGCTTCAGGAAAGACTTCGCGTGAGACAGATTGGCGCTCTTCTCCTTCTGGAACACTTGACAATGTGACCTATGGCTTTGGTCCTTTGCGAAGCCTGCGAAATGCTGGCGACGCCTGTGGAGATGGAGTTGGTTGGGCCTCAAAGTCTTCACTGTCAATCACCAGAGTGGTGACCTGTGGTGGGGAAGTGACTAGTGTTTCTTCAGCACGAGGGGATTCTTGAGGGTGATCAGCCCATGAGTCATCCTGAGCAATTGGCGTCAATGGACGACCAATGCTGATGAGTTCGCTGTTTGTGAGAACAGGCGATGATACCAAATTGTGCTTGATCTGAGGAAGGACTTCATCATCTTCAACATTGTCGTGAGGACCAATGTCTTCAGCTGTGGTGGGGTCAACAGCTGGATTCTCTTCATCTTCAGGAGCCTCTGTGGAAGCAGGCTCATGAACTACCAGACGACGTTCACGATGTTCAGACGTAGGATGAGCAACAGAAATTGGCTCGACAAGAAGGGGTGTCGGTGTCAAAACCGGTGGATCTCGGGTAGGGGGTCCCGAACTATGCGTTTAGGCCGGATGGTAATAGGAGGCAGGGGACACGAAGTTTTACCCAGGTTCGGGCCCTCTCGATGGAGGTAAAACCCTACGTCCTGCTTGATTAATATTGATGGTATGGGTATTACAAGAGTTGATCTACCACGAGATCAGAGAGGCTAAACCCTAGAAGCTAGCCTATGGTATGATTGTTGATGTGTATGTTGTCCTACAGACTAAAACCCTCCGGTTTATATAGACACCGGATAGGGTTAGAGTTACATAGAGTCGGTTACAATGGTAGGAGATCTGATCATCCGTATCGCCAAGCTTGCCTTCCACGCCAAGGAAAATCCCTTCCGGACACGGGACAGAGTCTTCAATCTTGTATTTTCATAGTCCAGGAGCCCGGCTGAAGGTATAGTTCGGCTATCCAAACACCCCCTAATCCAGGACTCCCTCAGTAGCCCCTGAACCAGGCTTCAATGACAACGAGTCCGGCGCGCAAATTGTCTTCGGCATTGCAAGGCGGGTTCCTCCTCCAAATAGTTCATAGAAGATCTTAAACACAAAGATAGTGTCCGGCTCTGCAAAATAAGTTTCCACATATTGCCATAGAGAGAATAATAGTATTAACACAAATCTAATCTGCTGACGTATTCCGTGGTGCGACACGCCACGGCCAAGCCTTTATCCAAATCGTTTCACTATCCCACCTCAGCGCGTTATGCAAGGTGGTTTCCTTGGCACGTCTTGTCAAAGCAGAGATCGTGTCCCCTCATTACGGGATTCTCATCAATATGGGCGTGGGTAACCCAACCGCTTCTAGGACTCCTAGATCATAGGCAAGTCCAAACGGACACGGGGAGGACGCTTGATATCCACCCTCTTTATAAAGGGGCAAAAAATTTACTTTTCCCTCCCGTGCTCAATCGAATCCTTCCCCCGCCCCAAGCTCAAACGCCCAAAGCTCAGATCAGGTGCTCCGAACCTTCAGTCATGTCCAGATCCAGCCTTCAAGGCCGATGGATGCCCTCCTTCGTCACGGAAGAAGACATCAAAAAGTTGAGGGAGGCCAGGTACCTAACCGCCGAAATATCGCATCGGCTGCCTCCCCGGGGGCAGGCCGTCCCCTCTCCCAAACCCAACGAGAGCGTTGTGTTTGTCCCCCACTTCCTTCGGGGTCTAGGTTTTGCACTGGATCCTTTCGTCAGGGGCTTGATGTTTTATTATGGGCTAGATTTCCATGATCTAGCTCCGGACTCCTTCCTGCATATCACGACTTTTGTTGTCGTATGCGAGGCCTTCCTCCGGGTTACCCCCCACTTTGGCTTATGGCTCAAGACCTTTGAAGTAAAGCCGACGGTGATCGAAGGGCAACATACAGAGTGTGGAGGCGCCTCAATACGCAAGATGACGGGAGCTCCGTGGCCCAAAGGTTCCATCCCAGAGGTGTCTGCATTGTGGCAACAGGAGTGGTTCTACATCACGACTCCTAGAAGTGCCAAGTGGGCGGCCGCCCCCATTTTTCGCTCGGGCCCTCTGAGGGAGTCCTGGATTAGGGGGTGTTCGGGTTGCCGGACTATACCTTCAGCCGGACTCCAGGACTATGAAGATACAAGATTGAAGACTTCGTCCCGTGTCCGGATGGGACTTTCCTTGGCGTGGAAGGCAAGCTTGGCGATGTGGATATTCAAGATCTCCTACCATTGTAACCGACTTTGTGTAACCCTAACCCTCTCTGGTGTCTATATAAACCGGAGGGTTTTAGTCCATAGAACAACTTCATCATACAACAATCATACCATAGGCTAGCTTCTAGGGTTTAGCCTCCTTGATCTCATGGTAGATCTACTCTTGTACTACCCATATCATCAATATTAATCAAGCAGGACGTAGGGTTTTACCTCCATCAAGAGGGCCCGAACCTGGGTAAAACATCATGTTCCTTGCCTCCTGTTACCATCCAGCCTAGATGCACAGTTTGCGACCCCCTACCCGAGATCCGCCGGTTTTGACACCGACATTGGTGCTTTCATTGAGAGTTCCTCTGTGTCGTCGCTTTCAGGCCTGATGGCTCCTTCGATCATCAACAGCAATGCGGTCCAGGGTGAGACTTTTATCCCCGGACAGATCTTCATCTTCGGTGGCTTCGCACTGCGGGCCAATTCGCTTGGCCACCTTGAGCAGATCGAAAGCTACGCCCCTGGCCATCAGGTCAGGTTTGGAAGCCTAAACTACACGGCTGACATCCGCGGGGACTTGATCTTCGATGGATTCGAGCCACAGCCAAGCACGCCACACTATCTCGATGGGCATGATATAGCTTTGCCGCCGAACAGCACCTTGGAGGCCGCACACGCATCGGTTCCGACCATTGATTCCGAGCCTACTACGCCGATCGAGGATCAGTGGCCGGACACTGCCTCAGGGGCTGCGATCTCAGAGGCGATCGAGCCGAACTCCAGCCCCGCACTCCGCATGGCCCGTGACTCCGAGGAGCCGGATTCCTCTCCGAACTCCGAGCCCCCCGCGCCCCTGCTGATCGAATCCGCTTGGGCGCCGATAATGGAGTTCACCGCCGCGGACATCTTTCAGCACTCGCCCTTCGGCGACATCCTGAATTCTCTAAAGTCTCTCTCTTTATCAGGAGAGCCCTGGCCGGACTACGGTCAGCAAGGTTGGGATACGGACGATGAAGAAATTCAAAACCCACCCACCACCCACTTGGTAGCCACTTTCGACGACTTAACCGACATGCTTGACTTCGACTTCGAAGACATCGACGGCATGGACGACGATGCTGGAGACGAACAAGAACCAACACCTGTAGGGCGCTGGAAGGCCACCTCGTCATATGACATATATATGGTGGACACTCCAAAGGATGGAGATGGCGATGGAACAGCGGGGGACGATACCTCTAAGAAACAGCCCAAGCGCCGGCGTCAGCGGCGCCGCTCTAAATCCCGCCAAAGCAAAAACGGCGATTCCGGCACGGGAGATAATACTACTCCGGATAGCGCCGAAGAACACCCTCTCTAGCAAGATTCAACACAGGAGGACAGACAAGCCAGCCCTCACGAGAGGGCGGCGGACCAAGAGGTTGAGGACGATAATTATATGCCTCCCTTCGAAGACGAGGCAAGCCTCAACGACGACGAGTTCGTCGTGCCAGAGGATCTCGCCGAACAAGAGCGTTTTAAACGCAGGCTTATGGCCACGGCAAGGAGCCTCAAGAAAAAGCAGCAACAGCTTAGAGCTGATCAGGATTTGCTAGCTGACAGATGGACTGAAGTCCTTGCGGCCGAAGAGTATGAACTCGAACGCCCCTCTAAGAGTTACCCAAAGCGCAGGCTGCTACCCAGACTAGAGGAGGAAGCACCTACATCACCAGCGCATGACATGGCCGACCGGCCACCTCGTGGTCGCGACAGAGAGGCCTCTTGGCCCTCCGCTCAAGCCATGCCCCGACGCCGCGTCAAGCATACTGAGGCACGGGAAAATGCGCCCGACCTGCGCGACATACTGGAGGACAAGGCAAGGCAAACAAGATCGATCTACGGATCGCGCAGGCGCCCCACGGCACGTGATGGTGATCGTCACTCCGGATGCAATAAATCCGACTGGGCCGAACTCAACAGACAAAGCTCCTTCGAGCTGCGTCGTGATATAGCCCAATACAGAGGCGCCGCACACCCACTATGCTTCACAGATGAAGTAATGGATCATAAAATCCCTGAGGGCTTCAAACTCGTAAACATCGAATCGTACGATGGCACAACAGATCCTGCGGTATGGATCGAGGATTATCTCCTTCATATCCACATGGCCCGCAGTGATGATCTACACGCCATCAAATACCTCCCACTCAAACTTAAGGGACCGGCCCGGCATTGGCTTAACAGCTTGCCAGCAGACTCAATCGGTTCTTGGGAGGACCTGGAAGCCGCATTCCTTGACAACTTCCAGGGAACTTATGTGCGACCACCGGACGCCGATGACCTAAGCCACATAATTCAGCAGCCAGAGGAATCGGCCAGGCAATTCTGGACACGGTTCCTAACAAATAAAAACCAGATAGTCGACTGTCCAGAAGCAGAGGCCTTAGCGGCCTTCAAGCATAATATCCGTGACGAGTGGCTTGCCCGGCACCTGGGACAGGAAAAGCCGAAATCTATGGCAGCCCTCACGACACTCATGACCCGCTTTTGCGCGGGAGAAGACAGCTGGCTAGCTCGCAGCAACAATTTAACCAAGAACCCTGGTAATTCGAATACCAAGGACAAAAGCGACAGGTCGCGTCAGAACAAACAAAAGCGCCGCGTTAACAGCGACAGCAACGAGGATACGGCAGTTAATGCCGGATTCCGAGGCTACAAATCCGGTCAACGGAAAAAGCCATTCAAAAGAAATACTCAGGGCCCGTCCAGTTTGGACTGAATACTCGACCGCTTGTGCCAGATACATGGCACCCCCGAAAAGCCAGCCAATCACACCAACAGGGACTGTTGGGTGTTTAAGCAGGCAGGCAAGTTAAGAGCCAAAAACAAAGACAAGGGGCTGCATAGCGACGACGAGGAGGAGCCCAGGCTGCCGAACAACAATGGACAAAAGGGATTTCCCCCGCAAGTGCGGACGGTGAACATGATATACGCAACCCACATCCCCAAGAGGGAGCGGAAGCGTGCGTTACGGGACGTATATGCGATAGAGCCAGTCGCCCCAAAGTTCAACCCATGGTCCTCCTGCCCGATCACCTTTGATCGAAGGGACCACCCCACTAGCATCCGCCACGGCGGCTTCGCCGCATTGGTTCTAGACCCAATCATTGACGAATTTCATCTCACAAGAGTCCTCATGGACGGCGGCAGCAGCCTGAACCTGCTTTACCAGGATACAGTGCGAAAAATGGGCATAGATCCCTCAAGGATCAAGCCCACCAAAACGACCTTTAAAGGCGTCATACCAGGTGTAGAAGCCAACTGTACAGGCTCAGTCACACTGGAAGTGGTCTTCGGATCTCCGGTTAACTTCCGAAGCGAGGAGTTAATCTTCGACATAGTCCCATTCCGTAGTGGCTATCACGCACTGCTCGGGCGAACCGCATTCGCAAAATTCAACGCGGTACCGCACTATGCATACCTCAAGCTCAAGATGCCAGGCCCTAGAGGATTAATCACGGTTAATGGGAACACTGAACGCTCCCTCCGAACGGAGGAGCACACGGCAGCGCTCGCAGCAGAAGTACAAGGCAGCCTCTCTAGGCAGTTCTCTAGTTCGGCCTTCAAAAAGCCGGACACTGTCAAGCGCGCCCGGAGTACCCTACAACAAGACCGCCTGGCACATTTTGAGCTAGCGTAGCAATGCGGCCCCAACCCTAGCCCTTGCGATATAGCGAAACCAGTGCTTCACGTACATAACTACACTCTTGAAATACCATGGGCACAGGGGAAGGGGCACTATCACGGCACGCCCGAAATACGGCTTAAACCGCACCAGGGGCTGCCGAATTCCTTTTTTTTCCTTTTTTTCTCTTACTCTCAGGACTCCATACTTCGGATGACCCGTTCGGCAATTCAACTGCCGCACAAACGATGCAAGATCCAGGAAAGCAGACAAGCCACGCCACATTATGGAACTCCCAGGTGGTCTCTATTGCGAGAAGTATACCTGTTTTTAATACAATTCCGCGGCCTGCCCTTGGCCAGGACATGTTAAATAGTCCAATTTCTTTTGCTTATCGCACTATTTGTATCGTTCCGCTTTCATAGCAGCCTTTCTATAAACAATGCATAGCTTTTTGTCTATTTTTTTGCATTATCCTCTTCTTATATATATGTTTATCAATAACATGTTGCATCCGTACAGTGTGGTATGGCAAAAATACGCCAGGGGCTTCAGTACCCATCAATATGGCGTGAGAAGTCTGTACACTTTCACAAGTGCGGCACCCTGAACTTATAGCACTATATGCATCGGCTCCGAATCATGATTTGGGTCAATAGTTGGGTTTGCCCGGCTCCTATGTTTTGGTGCCTTACATTCCGCTATATCGGCTAAGGTAGCACTAGGAGAACTACTGCGATTGTGCCCCAGTTGAGCTGGGCTGAGCACCTCAGTAGAGAAAGCTAAAACTGACTGTCATGATGGGGCGAGAGACCGGTCGCTGTTCGAGAGGTTTTTCGAGTCCTTAAAGACTTATGCCGCTTCGAGCGAGGAACCGGCTTTGTCCGGCCAAGGCGTGGATAGCGCCCCGAACTCGGTC
Organism: Triticum urartu; assembly: GCF_003073215.2. NCBI lineage: Eukaryota > Viridiplantae > Streptophyta > Magnoliopsida > Poales > Poaceae > Triticum > Triticum urartu. The sequence goes on from NC_053024.1 coordinate 491,762,969, forward strand.
TTCCGAATACTAGGGGCTTCGCCGAAATTTAAAATTATAGAGTTCTATGGCTAAGCGAGAGTGTTCAAGCATTATAGTCCGATTGCCTTGTTCGTTGTGCTGAGCGCCTCCCTCGACGGACCCAATCATGGGAAAAAGAGCGCTCAGGTTTATCCCGAACACCCCAGCACTAGTGGCATGGGGGCAGAAGCCGACGACTGGCCATCTCTCAATTTTTTGATAAACGGCCGCATAGAAAGTAATATTTTAAATTCAAGCATTGCTTAGCGCATATGAACAAGTTTTCAGCGCACAGGATAACACGAGTGAGTTCATTCAAAAATTACATCCTTGGTGCATTCATCCGCCATAAGGCAGGCACCGGCCAGAACATCCTTGTAATAGTTCTCGGGCTTGCGATGCTCCTTCCCCGGCGGCGGCCCGTCCCTCACAAGCTTCTCACCATCCAGCTTACCCCAGTGCACCTTTGCACGGGCAAGGGCCCTACGGGCACCTTCGATGCAGACGGAGCGCTTGATGACCTCGAGCCTTGGACAAGCCGCACCAGTCCAAAGTAGCTCCCAGGCAGGGCCTCTCCAGGCCACAACCGAACTATGAAGCCCTTCAGGGCCTGTTCGGCCGCCTTGTGGAGCTCGACCAGCTACTTCAGCTGGTCGCTCAAGGGCACAGGGTGTCCGGCCTCAGCGTACTGAGACCAGAACACCTTCTTTGTCGAGTTGCCTTCCTCGGCTCGGTAGAATGCAGCGGCATCGGATACGCTGCGGGGAAGATCTGCGAATACCCCTGGAGAGCTCCGGATTCGGGTAAGTAACAAGTAGTTTACTTTTATATGTCTGCTTTGCATAGAGAATGGCTTACCCGCCGCTATCTTTTTCACCGCATCCAATTCCTGGAGGGCCTTCTGGGCTTTGGCCTTGGCAGATTTGGCGGTTTTAAGGGCCGCAGCAAGCTCGGACGCTCGCGTCTTCGAGTCGAGCTCCAAACTCTCATGTTTTTTCATGAGAGCCTGAAGCTCTTGCTGCACCTCGCCGACCTGCGCCTCAAATTTCTCCCGCTCGGTGCGCTCCGTGGCCGCTCTCTTCTTGGCCTCGGATAGCGCCTGCTTGAGGGTCGCCACCTCAGTTGTGGCCCCTACAATAAGCAGTATACTCCTGTCATTTTTTGCAACTGCGTCTTCTTATAGGCATTTTTTCTATAAGGTATCTCTTACCTTCTTTCTCCTCGAGCTGCCGTTTGGCAAGGCCGAGCTCTTGCTGGGTCCACTCGAGGCCCTGCTTCAGGGCATCCACCTCCGCAGTCAGTGCGGCGGTGGCCAGCAGCGAAGCCTGCATACGTATATTGACTCCTTGTTAGTTAGACTCCTACGATATTTAATAGATCCTCTATTCGGCTTTTCTTTCCGAACGCCAAACAGAGCATCAGGGGCTACTGTCTATGCGGTAATATTTTTACATACTTCTGCTTACCTCGAAGCCTGTTAGAAGGCTAGTACAAGCTTCAGTAAGTCCGCTTTGGGCGGACCAAACCTTCTGGACCACCGTACTCATGATGGCACGGTGCTCCTCGTCGATGGAGGCGCCCTTAAGCACCTCCAACAGATTGTCCGGCGCCTCCGGTTGGACGGAGGACGCCGGCTCAATAGGCTTGCTCCTCTTGGAAGGAGTTCGCCTGCCGCGGTCCGGAACCATTGATGATTCCGGCGCGGTGTCTGGCTTAAAGCCGGACTTGGAGCCCTGGGGGGTCTTGTCCCCTTTACTCCTGGAGTCCGGGAGGTCGCCTCGCGGCTCCTCCTGGACCACCTCCTCTTGCCCCAGAGCTTGTCGCGACGCCACTTCGGCGTCATCCGCAGCATAGGGGGAGGCAGCGGGAGGAACTGAATTCACGTCTGATGAATCCAGGGAGCCGCTCGACGACTCGTCGAGCCCGTCCTTGGGCGGGCTGCATGATTATATTCAACATTAGGGAAAGTTGTGCAACAAAAGGAATATCATGAGTTACTCTGGTATCCGAACACTTACGATTTCGCCGGACGCTTGGCCCTGTCCGGCCACTCCTCTTCATCCTCGTCGGCGTCGGGGGCGTAGTCCGGCGGAGGGGTTTTCCTCTTCTTGGACCCCTCGGCCTCCCCTACCGGGGCGGCCTTCCTCTTCTTTCCTCCCCCCACTGGAGGGGGAGAGGTTTTTTCTTCCTCCTCCTCGTCTTCACGGGAGGAGTGCGTCTCAGACTCGTCGGACGACGAATCCGACACCACCATATGCCGGGAACTCTTTTGAGTCCCCGTGGCCTTCTTCTTCTTGGCCTTCTTCTCCGGCACCACATAAGGTGCCGGAACCAGCAATTTCACTAGGAGAGCAGGGGCTGGGTCTTCGGGCAAGGGAGCCAGACAGTTAATCAGTCCGGACTTCGCCTGCCAATCCCGTCAAAGGTGAGGGAGTTTAGATCCCGCATAGAGTCAAACTATGAAGAAAACTTAACATCCTGTAAAACATGAAAATATTTTACCTCGCCAGCAGGACGCTGCGAGCTAAATCCGCGGTCTTCGGAGGCGGATGTGGGAGCCTCGGCGCCTTTGGTTAGCCCCTTCCAGACATCTTCGTACGTCGTGTCGAAGAGCCTGCTCAGAGTTCGGTGCTGCGCTGGGTTGAACTCCCACAAATTGAAGTCCCATTCTTGACACGGAAGGATCCGGCGGACGAGCATGACATGGACTACGTTGACAAGCTTGAGCTGCTTGTTCACCAGGGACTGGATGCATTTTTGCAGTCCGGTCACCTCTTCTTCGTCGCCCACGACAAGCCCGTCTCCTTCCAGGACGTGAGCCACGTAGGGGGTCCGGATCGGAATTCAGGGGCTGCGATCCACTTCGGATCGCGTGGCTCGGTGATGTAAAACCACCCTGACTGCCACCCCTTCAAGGTCTCCACAAAGGAGCCCTCGAGCCATAGGACATTGGCTATTTTGCCCGCCATGGCACCTCCGCACTCCGCCTGGTTGCCACGCACCACCTTTGGCTTGACGTTGAAGGTCTTGAGCCAGAGGCTGAAATGGGGGCGGATGCAGAGGAAAGCCTCGCACATGACGATAAACGCCGAGATATTGAGGATGAAGTTCGGGGCCAGATTGTGGAAATCTAGGCCATAGTAGAACACGAGCCCGTGGACAAATGGGTGGAGAGGAAAACCCAGTCCGCGGAGGAAGTGGGGAAGAAATACTACCCTCTCATGGGGCCTTGGGGTGGGGAGAAGCTGCCCCTCCTCAAGAAGCCGGTGCGCGATGTCTTTGGACAGGTATCCGGCCTTCCTCAGCCTTTTGACATGACCCTCCGTGACGGAGGAGACCATCCACTTGCCTCCCGCTCCGGACATTGTTGGAGAAGGTTGAGGTAGGAAGTGCGGGCTTGGGCGCTGGAGCTCGGGTGCGCAGAAGAGGGATAGGCAAAGGAGGAAGAAGGAGTAGGTAAAAAGGTGGATCCTTATCCCCTTATATGAGCGGATGCGACTATGCGTCCCCACCAGCCTAGTAAAACTCACTTTGCCTCCCAAGCGCCGTGATAAATGGTGCGGTTGGGTTACCTACGTCCGCATTGATGAGAATCCCGTAAATGGAGGACACGATCTCTGCTTTGACAAGACGTGCCAAGGAAACCGCCTCGCAAAACACGCTGAGGTGGAAAAGTGAAAACGATTCGAATAAAGGCTTGGCCGTAGTGTGATGTCACGCTGTGGAATACGTCAGCGGATTAGATTTGTGTTAATATTATTCTCTCTGTGGCAATACATGGAAACTTATTTTGCAGAGCCAGACACTACTCTTGGTGTTTACAAACTTTTATGAAGAATTTGGAGGAGGAACCCGCCTTGCAATGCCGAAGACAATCTACGCGCCGGACTCATCGTCATTGAATCCTGGTTCAGGGGCTACTGAGGGAGTCCTGGATTAGGGGGTGTTCGGGTAGCCGGACTATACCTTCAGCCGGACTCCAGGACTATGAAGATACAAGATTGAAGACTTCGTCCCGTGTCCGGATGGGACTTTCCTTGGCGTTCAAGGCAAGCTTGGCGATGCGGATATTCAAGATCTCCTACCATTGTAACCGACTTTGTGTAACCCTAACCCTCTCCGGTGTCTATATAAACCGCAGGGTTTTAGTCCGTAGAACAACTTCATCATACAACAATCATACCATAGGCTAGCTTCTAGGGTTTAGCCTCCTTGATCTCGTGGTAGATCTACTCTTGTACTACCCATATCATCAATATTATTCAAGCAGGATGTAGGGTTTTACCTCCATCAAGAGGTCCCGAACCTGGGTAAAACATCGTGTTCCTTGCCTCCTGTTACCATCCGGCCTAGACGCACAGTTCGGGACCCCCTACCCGAGATCCGCCGGTTTTGACACCGACACCCTCCACCACGACTGATGGCATGGATCAGTAGAGGACTGAGCTAGGGTCCAGCCAAGGACGTGCCTTTACTGCAAAGCCACATTCAAGATCTCTTCAACGGAGATCTCAGTTTGGTCGGGGTAATACAAGTTATGCTGGTTCGTCAAGTCCAGCCTTGCAAACGTCGGCCCCTTCGCTTGTGGGAGTTCAATCCCGAGGGTCCGCGTGCCATTCAAAATTTTCTCGGCCTGACGCACGAGGATATGTATAAGTCATTCTTCGGACATCAAGTAGAGTGTCCGGAAATCACCGAGGACGTGGGCCTGAGCAGTAACCGCGCCGCCGAACAGGTAAAGAATCTTCCGGCCAAACATATTATCTTTCCTTCGTTACGAAGTTATTGAGAGTTTGCTTTTTCGACCAGGACTGGTTAACAAAGGCGAAGTTGATTCGGTGTTCGGCCCCCCTCCCTGAGGGTTTGGAGAATCCGGTATTGGAAAAGATGCTCCAGACCGTACCTTGCCCGGATCCCTTGAAGGAAGATACTGTGGAGGGTAATGCGGGCGGACGCGGGCCCCCAACGCTGCCTATTCTAACCGAGGGAGGGAGCGTCTCCATGAAGGAAGACGACCGGAAAAGGAAAAGGACTGCGCCCGGGAATTCGGAAGCCGAAGCTTCCAAACGGGAGAAGAAATCTTCTACCGGGGGCCCTACCTTGGGGAGCGGTGCTACCGCACAAAGTCCGCGGGGGGATCAATTCTCCCGGGAGTCGTAAGTGACCCAAAAACTTTAATAGTACAGATATGCCATGTTTTTCTTCTGAGAAAATAACCACCGCATATATTTGTGCAGTTCGGGACTTAGCCCCTCTCAAATGAGCTCGTCTTCGGGGGATCTTCTTCCAGAGATGATGGAGAGCGAGACGCCTCCTCCGGACTCCTCCGCTCTGGAAGTGGGCGACCCTGAAGTGTCGTCGCGGAGGGCCTCTCCGAGTGCGGAGAGGCCAGAAGGTGATCCAATTGATCCCCGAGGCTCCCAGTGTCCGGCTCCCGAAGAGGGTAGACAAAAGAGTCCGGCGCCGTCTAGTGTGCGATCGGACGTTCTGAGGGAGTTGGTGGGGCGAGCGGCCATCTCAGATGATCACCGTGTGCTGATGAATATGGTGATGGAGAGGATATCGTCCGCCGAAAGCGGATTGCATGAAGCTTTTATGAGTCTACTGACAGGCTTTGAGGTACGTGAAAAGGAATGTGTAATAGTCCTGCACATGCTAGGTGTGCCCTGTGTAGATAGTAGCCCCTGAGACTCTGGTTGTCGTCGGAAACGATGACGAATGGAGGATCATATTCCCAGGTAATAACCATACTGCCTTTATGTGCAGGAGATGGAAGCTCCGGTGGCCATCCGGACTAGCCAGTTTGCCCATTTAGAACGGCGGTTGGATGCGGCAGATGCCGACATCGAGCTTGTTAACAGAAGGCTTGACGAGGCGCAGGGTAAGTATCCTTGTCTGGTAAACGCCAAATAGGAAGAGTATGATGCCAATGTTTTTAACATGTTATGACTGCAGATGGAGCTGCCACTGTTGAAGCCTTGCGGGCGGAACTTGCCCGAGCCAAGGAACAAGCAAGATTGGGTAATGCGGTTGCTTTGAAGGCGGCCGAAGAGTTGCGAGCCGAGAAGGCCGCACATGGCGAGAGCTGGAAGAAGATGGCCAATATGGCCGTAGAATTAAAAGCCACCGTAGGCCGTTGCCTGGCTCTTGAAAAGGAAAACCAGGCGAAGGCATCGGACCTTGAGAAGGCTGCTGTAACGGGAAAAGACCTCCGCTCTGCTATGAGGGCAAAGAAGGAGGAGCTGCGGGAAGCTGGGGATATTGTAGCCGGGAAGTCCTTTATGCTGTAGAGGAAGTACGGAGATCCACTGTATGCCCCTCTGGATCGGTTGTGGAGTTCGGAGGATGCGTATATGGATTTGGTGGCGAGCGCTGCCGATGCGGCCAAGTACTTACAGAGTCAGACGAACCGTGAAGTAGAGCAGCTGTTTTGGAAGCAATTCCTTTCTCCCGAGCGTCCGCTTTCATTGACGGACCAATTAGCCGAATGGGCCGAACTAAATAGGTTGTCCGGACTCTCCATGAGGTCTGTTGTGGATCAACTATGGCCCGGAAGGTCAAAACCGAGCAGCTATTTCAGCTTGGTGCAGCAGGTCCTCGATGTGGTGCCGCGCATAAATGCGATGAAGAGGTCGGCGTGCATAGAAGGCGCACGGATGGCCTTTGCCCGTGCTAAAGCATACTGGGCAGAGATGGATGCTACCACTGTTGCAGCGCAGGATTCGGCCATAGGTCGAAGGGCTGCTGAGCACTACTTTGAGGAAGTTCTTGAGGGTGCTCGTTTGATAGAGACCCAGTGCTCAAAAAATATTATGTTTGATTGACATGTAATCTCATTGTAAGCGAAATGCTTTTTAATTTTTTATGAGGCTACTTTTATACTTTTTCCTGAAAGTAATGTGATGCCTCCTGGGCGGTCGTTTATGTATACATGTGTATAACCTGAAAGATTGCAGTCGTCGGCTTCAACCCCCATGCATATAATGCGGAGGTGTTCGCAGAAACACGTGTTCACACTTAACCCAACGTCTTGGTCCAATTAAGGAGGTGATAGCGGAGCGAGCGAGGCAACTAGACTATAATGCTTTAACACTTTCACTTAGCCATAGGAGTTTGACAGTGGGGCTACTAGATAGCCCCTGGTGGCTCCACACTCTCCCGATCCCGAGGTGCGTATATGCCTGGCCGGAAAGTGGCCCTTCGTTAAGGCGGAGGAATTCTAACATTCCCATGGGTCATCGAGTGGTTGACCAATCTCACGCTAGATCATGACAGTCAGTTTTCGGCTTTCTCTACTGAGGCGCTCGTCCGGATGAACCAGGGCACAATCGCAGTAGTTCTCCTGGTGCTACCTTAGCCGGTAAAGCGGAACGTAAGGCACCAAAACACAGGAGCCGGGCAAACCCAACATTTGACCAAAGACAATGATTCGGAGCTGATGCATATAGGGCCAAACTCACGACGCCGAACACTCCCTAAGGTATTCGATCTTTGTGGTATAAACCGGGCCTGAAGAATGGCCTTTGTAAGAAGCCCCTTGTGTCCAGGTACGTGCATTGTTCTGGCATGGCCATATGCCAAGATGTCAGCATCCTTCTCAACGGTGGATATGTATCAACAAGAGACAGTAAAAAAGGTTTACGCAGGGTCTTAATCTAAAAAGAATCCTTGGATCGGGTCCCTACTGCACGTCTGCGCCTGTGTCTCCATTGTGCCGTATCCTGGACGGGTGTAGCAGCACGATCATCTGTAAAAGAGAGGAATTTAGGTAAAAAGGTTGTCGTGCAAAAGGATAGTTTTCTAAAGAAACCATGTATAATTCAAGATAAGAAGAAATCGCCACTCGTCTGCGTGCGTTGAGCCCCTTGTACTTTTGAAAGATAGGGGTGTGACCGTTTATTTGATATGAGCAGCGGTGCCGGATTTGGTTAGTTGTGTCTGAGGTCTTGACGACCTATTGGATGCTTTTGCTGGTCCGGGCGCCTTTAGTGTGCGGCTGCCAAGGCAGCCTCACTCTCTTCGGCGCGCAGAGATCGCTTGATACTTCCGTGCACTGAAATGATGCCACGTGGACCGAGCATCTTGAGTGTTAGGGAGGCGTAATGTGGTATTGCATTAAAGCGAGCAAAAGCTTTGCGTCTGAGTAGTGCTTGATAGCCACTTTTAAACGGAGCGATGTGAAAAGTTAAATGCTCGCGACGGAAGTTGTCGGGGGAGCCGAATATAACTTGTAGTAGGAGGGAGCCCGTACAACGAGCCCCTGGGCCTGGCGTTACTCCTTTAAAGGTAGTATTGCTATGGCGAATTTGTGTTGGGTGTAACCCCATCCCGCGGATTGTATCCTGATATATTAGGTTTAGGCTACTGTCGCCATCCATCAGGACTCGTGTGAAGTGGTATCTGCCAATTACTGGGTCTAATACCAGTGCAGCCCATCCTGCGTGCCGGATACTTGATGCGTAATCACGATGGTCGAAGGTGATCGGTTGAGACGACCAGTGGCGGGACTTCGCGGTGATGGGCACTTGGGTATATTTTTCAGGGAGTGCCGCATTGTTTTTTCTCTTGATCACATGTAACACGTTTACTGTTTTGATGTCGGGTGGAAATTTCTTTTGTTCCCCCTTGTCTTGATTGGGAGGCTCGTCCTCGTCTTCACTTGGTGTATCTTCCCCTTTGTGTATGGCGTTAAGCTTGCCGGACTGCTTGAAGACCCAACATTCTCTGTGGGTATGATTAGCAGGTTTGCTAGGGGTACTATGGATCTGACATACTTGGTCCAGAATTTTGTTGAGGCTGGACAGTTCATCTCTGGTGCCTTTGGAGGGCGGATTTTGGTTTGGCCGAGGGACTTTGAATCCGGCATTTACTGCCGTGCCCTTCGTGTTGTCTTCTTTATTCCGGCGTTTGTTATTGCTGTTGCGCCATGATTTCCCGTTTCCATCTCTAACTTCAGATGTACTAGGGTCGCTGGTGCTGCATCTGGCTAGCCAGCTGTCCTCACCTGCGCAGAAGCGGGTCATGAGGTCTGTTAATGCGGCCATCGTTCTCGGCTTATTTTGGCCGAGGTGTCTGGCGAGCCATTCGTCGCGGACGCTATGCTTGAAAGCCGCTAAGGCTTCGGCGTCCGGACAATCGACAATCTGGTTCTTTTTAGTAAGAAACCTATTCCAAAGCTTTCGTGCTGACTCTCCGGGCTGTTGAGTTATGTGACTCAGGTCGTCCGCGTCCGGAGGTCGGACATAAGTCCCTTGAAAGTTTGCCCGAAAGGCGTCTTCGAGCTCTTCCCAACTTCCAATGGAGCTTTCGGGGAGGCCTTTGAGCCAGTGACGAGCTGGCCCTTTGAGTTTGAGAGGTAAGTACTTGATGGCATGGAGATCATCCCCTCGAGCCATATGTATATGAAGGATATAGTGCTCAATCCAGACCCCAGGGTCTGTTGTTCCGTCGTATGCCTCTATGTTTACGGGCTTGAATCCCTCTGGGAATTCGTGGTCCAGCACCTCATCAGTGAAACATAGGGGGTGTGCGACACCCCTGTAGCTGGGTGTGCCGTGTTGTTCGGATGCTTGTTGTGTTGCATTGTATGCTGGGGCACTTGCGTGGTCCATAGATGGATCTTGTTGCACCGTCCTTTGGGTGCGAGCCCTCGCATGGGTCGCGTGTTGTATTGTGAGCGGCGTTGAATGCCGTTCTGTGGTGGTAGAGGGGTCGTCTATCCGACCAGGTGGCTGCTTTGATATTTGGTTGTGGGGGGTCTGAGGCCTCCTCATCGAATTCGGGTAGCAGCTTTCGCTTTGGGTAGCTCTTGGAGGGGCGATTGTCGCCGTACCTTGCTGCAGTGTTGAGTATTTTGCTCCATCTAAACTGGAGCGTGTTTTGTGCGGCCTTGAGCCTCCGCTTCTGCTTTTTGAGGCTCCTTGCGGTGGCGACGAGCCTTTTACGGGCATTCTGCTGCTCCGAGTGCCTGTCCGGCGTTGTGTCGTCCGGACCATTATCATTGATAGGGTTTGTTTGTTCGGTTTGATTATCCGGATTGCCGTTATCTGGCAGCGGTTCGCCCCGCTCCAGCGTTGGATCAGTGTGATCGCTATTTCTATCGAGGCGGGATTTGGGGCGGCGCTTGCGTCGCCGCTTTAACTGCTTTTCGAGGGAACAATCCTTCGGTGCGTCCTTCCGTTCCTCGCCGTCATCTTTGGGTGCGTCCACCATGTATACGTCATATGACGAGGTGGAGTTCCAGGGCTCGATAGGCGCTGATTCTTCATCGTCTCCTTCATCGGCGTCCATACCGTCAATGTCGTCGGAGTTGAAGTCGAGCATGTCGATTAAATCGTCGACAGTGGCTACCAAGTGGGTGGTGGGTGGGTTTTGAATTTCTTCATCGTCCGAATCCCAACCTTGCTGACCGTAGTCCGGCCAGGGTTCTCCTGATAAAGAGAGATATTTTAGTGACTTTAGGATATCGCCGAAAGGCGAGTGCTGAAAGACGTCCGCGGCCGTGAACTCCATGATCGGCGCCCAATCGGATTCGCTCGGTAGGGGCGCGGAAAGTTCGGAGTCCGGAGAAGAATCCGGCTCCATGGAGTCACGAGCCTCGCAGAGTATGGGGCTGGTGTTCGGCCCAACCGCCGTTGGGATTGCAGCCCCCGAGGCGGCGTCCAACCGCCCGTCCTCGATCGGCACAGCCGGCTCCAAACTAGAGGTCGGAGCTGATGCGGGTGTGGCCTCCAGGGCACTGTTCGGCGGCAGAGCTAGATCATGCTCGTCGTGACAGTGCGGCGCACTCGACAGTGGTTCAAATCCGTCGAAGATCAAGTCCCTGCGGATGTCGGCCCTGTAGTTTAAACTTCTGAATCTGACCTGACGGCCAGGGGCGTAGCTTTCGATCTGCTCTAGATGGCCAAGTGAATCGGCCCGCAGCGCGAAGCCGCCAAAGACGAAGATCTGTCCGGGGAGGAAGGTCTCACCCTGGACTGCATCGCCATTGATGATCGTAGGAGCCATCGAGCCTGACGGCGACGACACAGAGGAACTCTCAATGAAAGCACCAATGTCGGTGTCAAAACCGGCGGATCTCGGGTAGGGGGTCCCGAACTGTGCGTCTAGGCCGGATGGTAACAGGAGGCAGGGGACACGAAGTTTTACCCAGGTTCGGGCCCTCTCGATGGAGGTAAAACCCTACGTCCTGCTTGATTAATATTGATGGTATGGGTATTACAAGAGTTGATCTACCACGAGATCAGAGAGGCTAAACCCTAGAAGCTAGCCTATGGTATGATTGTTGATGTGTATGTTGTCCTACGGACTAAAACCCTCCGGTTTATATAGACACCGGATAGGGTTAGGGTTACATAGAGTCGGTTACAATGGTAGGAGATCTGATCATCCGTATCGCCAAGCTTGCCTTCCACGCCAAGGAAAATCCCTTCCGGACACGGGACGGAGTCTTCAATCTTGTATTTTCATAGTCCAGGAGCCCGGCTGAAGGTATAGTTCGGGTATCCGAACACCCCCTAATCCAGGACTCCCTCAAGGGGCTCTATGGAAGTAGCCTGGTCTCTCTTCTTTGTTTTCCTTTTCTTGGTTGGGGGAGCATCATCAGTGGTGGCTTTGGTCTTGCGCTTTCTGGCTTCGGCTTCAGCTGCTCTAGTTTTCTTGAATTCTGAAGCCACTATGGGGACCTTAGGCTTCGAGCCTATCATACTGGCTGGGAAGACAATGCGAGGTTCTTCCTGCCTTGATGCTTCTGGTTCGGCCACAACTTGCTTCTTCTTCTTCTTGGCAGCCATTCTGGGGTCGATGCCTAGTCGCCCCAAAGCCTTGCGCTTTTCAGCTTCATTGTAGCCTTGAACACATTTGGCAGCAAGATTCTTCATGCGGTCACAAGAACCTTCTGCTTCTTCTCGTTTCTTGTGGAATGCCTCCTTGAGCTCATGCATCATGACCTTGAAGTTCGGAATGTCTTCAAAATTGAGCTTGGCCATGTGCTTCTTGAACTAAGCCTTTTCATAATCGATCTTATGCTTCAGCTCAACAATTTTCTGAGCAAGAGCCAGCTCAGGAGCAATGGCTCCATGGAAGGAGACGCTGAGGCCAATTGGAAGCTGAAGATCATCAAAACTGGCATCTGGGCTGTCAAACCATTCATCAATAAACTTGTATAAGATTTCCACATCAAAGAGGGGAAGATCATTGAAGATTTCCGCCTCTTGCTTGCTCTTTATCAACTGCTCAAGAGCGTCATCGCCAAGATCATCGTCGTTGGACAGATCAATGGCTTCATTCTCGTTTATCAAAACAGCAGCAGGGGTCAGTGCTTGACCAGTGGGTTGCATGGGCTTTTTCAACTAGGCAGACTTGGAGATGCGTGAGAGATCTTCAGACTGCACACTGGCTGCAGGAGGTGCGGTGGCCAGGGGCTTCACCCGTCAGACCTTTGATGCAGGGGAAGGCTTCGAAGCTTTAGGTTTCTTCAGCTTCTTTGGCTTCGGTGGTGCAGGCACTTTGTCAGAATTAGCGTCGTCTGCAGGTTCATCCACGACTGTCCCTTGAACCATAATATGAGTGATGAGACCTTCTAGGTTGTAGAAGGGCCCAACAAGATTGGGTTCAGCTTCGCGTGTGCCATCGGCATGAGGAGCAGAGGGGCCTGGATTGAAGTCTAATCCCTGCGACTTCTTGTTTTCTTTGGCTGAGTTCTTGGCAAACTAGAAGTTGCGCTTGAACAGATTGTCGTCACGACACCATAGCAATGAAGATGGGTCTGCATCTGCAGGCTGTAGTCCACGGACCATGCAAGGATAGAAGCCTTGTTCAATGGCTTCAGCTCTGGACCTGGGTTGAAGGTTTTTGTACAAGATGTCTCCCCAGGGTTGCTTGATGGCATTCTTCTCAGCATATTCCTGGGTTACGAACCTGTACTTGTACCATTGTTCTGCCCAATATCTTCGAATCCATTGGATTCGGGTTTTTCGCTGATTGTAGTCCTCCTCTGGATCTGTCTTGTACAACTCATAGAGGTCAGGAGGCAAATCTCTTGAGGTGTTTCCACGGTGCTGTCTGCCACCCTTCCTTGCAGACTTTTCTGTTTTCATGAAGTTTAGACTGACAGGCTTCAACACTGTCGAAGTCTTCCGTCTATTGGTCAAACAGGAACTGGCTTCAGGAGAATTTATGTGACGCTGTAAGAACTCTGCAAATGAATGCAGACTATGAGAACCAAGGGATTCTCCCAGGGACATGTACCTGTGACAGCATTAGAGATGCGAGGGAAGGGGAAGAGGTCATATGCATTCTTAGAAGATTTTGAAGATAAATCAGTTTAGAAGACATTGACCTCATAGTGCGAAGACATTCACTCATATGTAGAGAGTTGGTTCCAGATTTGTATGAATCCTCGAATAAGTACAAGTAAATAATCTAACTACTTTGTGAGGCATAAGTGAACATACTAGGCATGCTATGAGATGCAGAATGAGATAGATCCAACTTGTAGGAACAGAAACCACTTGTGGTTGAAAAGGATGAATCTATCGGATCAAAAGGACTGTAAAAAGAGGTTTTATTTACCACACGAGGAACTGCTAGACGGAGTGGGAGAGGAGGCCGAGCAGTTCGATCTTCCGTGCCCTAACTTGGCGCCTACGACGACGGCAGAGAAGACGATGTCCGCGACCGGCGTGAGGACGGCGTCGGTGAGGTCGTGGCAGCTAAGCGCTTCATCGCCGACGTCGTCGGGGGCTAGCGGTGGCGCTAGGGTTTGTGCGAGAGTGGAAAAAGAGATAATGACTGGGGTGAGGCGTGTATTTATAGGGACAAGGACGGCAGAGTGTTATTACACAGGTGCCCCTGGCGGTTCACATATGAAGGACACGTGGCGATCATGCAACACATTGGAGGTTGTTCCACATTCCCACGCACGCTTGGATTGTTGGGTGGTTGTTCCCACTTCTCTGGGTTTCAGGTAAAAAGGATTGAGCATTGAAAACAGATTAATGTTTGTCTCTGTGTCTTCTGCTGACAAGGACGCAGAGAAGACGTTCGACAGCTTGAATAGAATGCATATGATTTGGATAGATAGACTTAAGATGGGAGCATAGAGAGGTCAGGGTCCGATCACATTCACTTAGTTCAAAAGATTCAACTAGAAGACATAGCTATAAGTGAATGTTATAGAGGACAGAAACCAAATCAGTACATTGAAGATAAACATGAAGCCATGTTAATAATGAAGACAAACAAAATGCGAAGACTTTGCAACTGTAACGCCAACAGGAAGTATTCCAAACAAAAGTTTGGTGGTGGCGTTACCCACCGTATAGGAAATACTAGACTTCCCTGCCATTTGAAGATATACGTTACTTCGTGTGTTTGCACATCTAAGTCATCAACATGCATCAGTGTTAGGATGTGTGCATGAACACAGGACATTTGAAGATCCCAAGATATTTAGCTCACACCGCAACTTGCAAAACCTTTTCTCATCCAAGGGCTTTGTAAATATATCTGCCATTTGCTCTTCAGTGCTGATGTGAATGATATCAATATCTTCCTTCATGACATGATCTCTGAGAAAGTGATGACGGATCTGAATGTGCTTTGTCTTCGAGTGCTGAACTGGGTTGTTGGCGATCTTGATGGCGCTTTCATTGTCGCAGTAGAGTGGCACTTGCTTCAGATGAATGCCATAGTCTTTGAGTGTTTGCTTCATCCATAGAAATTGAGCGCAGCAAGATCCAGCAGCAATGTATTTAGATTCAGCAGTGGAGAGAGATACACAGTTCTGCTTCTTTGAAGACCAACATACAAGTGATCGTCTCAGAAAGTGACATGTGCCTGATGTAGACTTGCGATCCACCTTGTCATCAGCATAATCAGCATCCGAGAATACAACTAGATCAAACTCTGAGCCCTTTGGATACCATAATCCTAGTGTTGGGGTGTGAGCCAAATATCGAAGAATTCGCTTCACAGCTAAGTGATGCGATTCCTTTGGTGCCGCTTGGAATCGGGCACACATGCAAACACTAAGCATGATATCTGGCCTAGATGCACATAAATAAAGCAAAGAACCAATCATGGAGCGGTATACCTTTTGATCGAACTCTTTACCATTGGCGTCAGAATCTAGATGACTCTTGGTAGGCATTGGCGTCGTGTAACCTTTGCAGTCTTGCATTCCAAACTTCTTCAGGAAATCCTTGAGGTATTTCTCTTGAGATATGAAGATGCCGTTGCGTTGCTGTCATATTTGAAGACCAAGGAAGAACTTCAACTCACCCATCATGGACATCTGATATTGCTCTTGCATCATGTATCCAAACTCATCACTGTATTTCTGATTAGTGCAGCCGAAGATAATGTCATCCACATATATTTGCCACACAAACAGTTCACCATCATATGTCTTCGTGAAGAGCGTGGGATCCAGGAACCAGGTTTCAAGCCTTTGCTCTTCAGGAAGTCCTTGAGTGTGTCATACCAAGCACGAGGGGCTTGTTTGAGGCCATACAGTGCCTTGCTGAGCTTATAAACCATATCAGGATGTTTTGGATCTTCAAAGCCAGGCGGTTGTGCAACATACACTTCTTCTTCAATCTTGCCATTGAGAAAGGCACTCTTCACATCCATTTGATACAGCAGAATGTTATGATGATTTGCATAGGCCAGCAGTATGCGTATAGCTTCAAGCCTAGCCACATGAGCAAATGTTTCATCGAAGTCAATTCCTTCAACTTGAGTGTATCCTTGAGCAACGAGACGAGCCTTGTTTCTGACAACTTGACCATGCTCATCTTACTTGTTGCGATATATCCATTTAGTGCCTATGATATTGTGCTTACGAGGATCAGGACGCTTGACCAGTTTCCATACATTATTCAGCTCAAATTGTTGAAGCTCTTCTTGCATAGCTTGAATCCATTCAGGTTCCATGAAGGCTTCATCAACTTTCTTGGGTTCAGATATTGAGATGAATGCGACGTGCATACAGAAATTTGCTAGTTGTGTTGCCCTTGAACGAGTGAGTGGACCAGGTGCATTGATGCTATCAATTATTTTCTCAATCTGTACTTCATTTGCAACACGAGGATGAACAGGACGAAGATTTTGCTCTTACTGATGATTGTCATCGTTAGAAGGATTGTATTCAGGCTGAGTATTGTCTTCAGGTTTATCAGGTGCAGAGATGATGAGTTCCTCTTCGGGCTGTGCTTCAGACGGTATGATTTCTCCGGTTCCCATAAGCTTGATGGATTCACTGGATGGAACTTCATCTAGCACATTAGGCAGGTGCTCTCTTTGCGAGCCGTTAGTATCATCGAACCGCACATCCACAGTTTCAACCACTTTATAGTGAAAGAGCTTGAAGACTCTGTAGGAGTGCGAATCATTTCCGTATCCAAGCATAAAACCTTCATGTGCTTTCGGTGCAAATTTTGAAGTGTGATGTGGATCCTTGATCCAGCACCTGGCACCAAATACTCTGAAGTAACTGACATTTGGCTTCTTACCAGTGAGGAGCTCATAGGATGTTTTGTTCAGAAGCTTGTGAAGATAAACACGGTTGATGACATGGCATGCAGTATCAATGGCTTCAGGCCAAAACTTTCTTGGAGTCTTGTATTCATCGAGCATCGTCCGGGCCATCTCAATGAGTATTTTGTTCTTGCGTTCCATGATGCCATTCTGCTGCAGCGTGTACGGAGCTAAGAACTCATGAGTGATGCCCAAAGTATCAAGATAAGTGTCGAGGCTGGTGTTTTTGAATTCAGTGCCATTG
Source organism: Triticum urartu (assembly GCF_003073215.2). Lineage (NCBI taxonomy): Eukaryota > Viridiplantae > Streptophyta > Magnoliopsida > Poales > Poaceae > Triticum > Triticum urartu. The sequence continues at coordinate 491,779,752 of NC_053024.1, forward strand.
TCACTCCTGATGTGCTTGATCTTGACGCCATAGTTGTTCATGGCTCGATTGGCGAAGCGTCTGAAGACATCCTGCACTTCAGTCTTGTAGAGGATTATATGCACCCATGTGAAGGAAATATGCCCTAGAGGCAATAATAAAGTTATTATTTATTTCCTTATATCATGATAAATGTTTATTATTCATGCTAGAATTGTATTAACCGGAAACATAATACATGTGTGAATACATAGACAAACAGAGTGTCACTAGTATGCCTCTACTTGACTATCTCGTTGATCAAAGATGGTTATGTTTCCTAACCATAGACATGAGTTGTCATTTGATTAACGGGATCACATCATTAGGAGAATGATGTGATTGACTTGACCTGAGGGATTCCTGGATTAGGGGGTGTTCGGATAGCCAAACTATACCTTCAGCCGGATTACTGGACTATGAAGATACAAGATTGAAGACTCCGTCCCGTGTCCGGAAGGGACTTTCCTTGGCGTGGAGGGCAAGCTTGGCGATACGGATGTTCATATCTCCTACCATTATAACCGACTCTATGTAACCCTAACCCTCTCCGGTGTCTATATAAACCGGAGGGTTTTAGTCCGTAGGACAACATACACATCAACAATCATACCATAGGCTAGCTTCTAGGGTTTAGCCTCTCTGATCTCGTCGTAGATCTACTCTTGTACTACCCATAGCATCAATATTAATCAAGCAGGACGTAGGGTTTTACCTCCATCGAGAGGGCCCGAACCTCGGTAAAACTTTGTGTCCCTTGCCTCCTGTTACCATCTGTCGGATTTCGGGTTCCGGCAGACCCTTGAGGTTTGAACACTGGGGTGCGCGCGGAGATTTCACCTTCTACCTACCTGCACCCCTCCGCCTCGCTAAGATCTAAGCTATTGAAAGAATAGCACAAGAGACACAGGGTTTATACTGGTTCGGGCCACCGTTGTGGTGTAATACCCTACTCCAGTGTGTGGTGTGGTGGATTGCCTCTTGGGCTGATGATGATGAGCAATACAAGGAAGAACAGCCTCGCGAGGGTCTGTTCTTGGCTGTGAGGATGAACTGCTAGGAGGAGTTCAATCACCCTTCTCTCTCTCTCTCTCTGTGTGTGATGCTACTCGATCCGATCCCAGCTTGTTTCTGGGTTGGCCGATTCTCGATCCCCCCTACCCTGGGGTGGCTAGTCCTATTTATAGGCAAAGGCCCTGGGCCTCTTCCCAAATATTGAGCGGGAAGGGCGCCAACAATTGGCCATTTTGAAGGGGAACATCTGGTACACTTATCCTGACTAAAGTTGGTCCTCGCCTGCCAAAGGCTCTGGTGGTGACGCTGGCTTGCGCTCCACAATGACTTCCTCCCTGCCGTTGGGCTGGTCTTGGTCTCGTTGCACCGAAATAGGTGCCTTTGCTTGATGCTCTCGCCTGCGCTTGCTCCCTTTGCACCAAAGAGGAAAGGGGGACACTGCGCGGGCTGGCGCCCGCCTGGCACCCTTGGTCGTCATGGCTTGCGTCACGGGCACCGTGTGAGGTACCCCGCCTTGATCTCTCCGCCTCCTCGCGAGCCAGCCTGATGAGGCCATGCCTGAGGAAGCTCCGTGTCGTCCGCCCCGCGAGGCTTGACCCCTCGCGAGGGTCTTGGGTCTGTGTTGATGAAGATGGGCCATGCTGGCCCCCTCCTCGAGCCACGCCACAGGCCGCATGCAGGCAAGTCTAGGGACCCCCGTTCCCAGAACGCCGACAGTAGCCCCCGGGCCCAAGGCGCGCCCGGACTTGGCCGTGCAGGGAGGCGAAAGGGCAAGAGCGAAGCGTCGCGGGCCCTAACAGCTTGGGGCCTTGGGCGCCGCGTGGCGGTTGATTGGACGTGGGTGTCTCCGCTTCCCCACGGCGCCTCGGCAACTGCACGGATTGGACAAGTCCCTGCATGCAAAGCGGGTCATGATTACCTGCGATAGTGGGGGCCGACGGTTGGCCCTTGCCGGCTATAAGTACGGATCGGCGCGCCCCCTTCCAGTTCATCCCCCTTGCTTCTCCTTCTTCTTCATGGCCCCGTCGAGGAGGTTCTCGGCCGCAGAGAAGGGGAAGGCTCGCCAGGTTGAGCCTGCCTCTCCCCCGCCCAAGCGCGGCCGAGGGCGCCCTCGCAAACATCCTGTGGCCACCACGGCAGCTCCCCGCGGCCGTGGAGACGATTTCCAGCACGGTGTCGGGCGGACTGCCGCGGCCGGGGGGTGCGCTTCGGTCGCGCACCCCCCTAGGCCGCGCTTCCGCGCTGCAGAGGTGCTGCCGGAGTTTGTTGTGTGGTTGGTGGAGCCGACTAGCACCCGGCTTCAACTTCCTCGCGTCCTCCTCGGTGAGTTCCCAGCCGGCGCCCCGGGCGGCCTCTGGCTTCAGGCAGACGGATGCTGCAGCCGGGCCTCATGGGCTTCACTGGAGGTCTCCGCAGCCGGGAGCCTGGCCTTGACCCACGGTTGGCAGACGTTTGCCCGCGCGCGTGGCCTGAGCCATCGGTGCACCCTGCACTTCAAGTTTGACGGTGATGCCACCCTCTACGTGAGGGTGTTTGGGGAAGATGGTCGCCGTGCAGGGTGCTGCCCTGAGGACGATGACTGCGGCCGGGAACCCAGCCCCGGCGATGATAGAGAGGACAGCGCTCGCGTGATTGGCGGCGCTCAGGGTTCCCCAAGCTTCACCGGTTCTTCTTCAGGTGGTGACTCTTCCAGCGGTGGCCGCGGTCAGCCTCCACGCCGTCGTACCTGCTTGGGAGGTGGTAGCGTGTCTGCCCACCATCACGCCTCGGTGAAGCGCGAGAGGGAGTCTGCCTGAGCCCCGGAGGCATCTCGAGTCTTCCCTGCAGGCTGGTGTGAGGCGAGCTGCGCTTGATTTGTTCTCTCTTTTCCTTTTTCCTGCGTAAAAAGACAGTAGCGTGGAGCCCCACGGGGGTGTGTTTGGGTTATTGCTGTTAATCATCGCTTTGCTTCCGTTATCGTGCCTTCCGGCTAGTGCCCGCGCGTGGATAGTTCCCGGCCCCAGCCGTGGGGGGGCGACCACCCAGGCCCTGTGTTCATGTCGCGGTGCCCGTGGGGCACGGACTGGAGGGGTGCTCCTGTAATGGACCCAGGTCGCGAAACCTTTGAACGACTAGGACAGGAACACTCGCGAGGGCGCTCGGCTGCCCCCTTCGCGAGGCCTTGCATAAGAGAAATCGAGGCAGGAGAGTGAAAAGTCGAAGAACCACAGGCCAAAGACAGAAACAGCTTCAATAAAAATTCGAATGAGAATGAACAAGCCAACTGCGGAAAGCAAATGAAAAAGCTGCGTCCGGCACCTAATCTAGTCTTCGACGTCTTCTCACCAGCGCGGAGCTAAGTGCTGCCACTGGGCATGGGAGGGAGCCCCAGGGCTTGAGGCCGGCGCTCCTAAGACTCCGGGGCGTGTACAGCCCCAACTCATTATTACGTGAGAGTGTCACGGCGGCGAGCTTCGCAGGTGTTGGCCTTCTTCACAGGCTCTGGGCCTTTTCCAAAATGCGACAGCTTCACAGGCATTCGCCTTCTTCACAGGCTCCGAGCCTTTTCCAAAACGCGATAGCTTCACAGGCATTCGCCTTCTTCACAGGCTCTGGGCCTTTTCCAAAACGCGACAGCTTCACAGGCATTCGCCTTCTTTACAGGCTCTGGGCCTTTTTAGGGGTAGAACCTCCGAAGGTGCTGGATGTTCCATGCATTCTAGACCGGCACCCCCTCCTGAGTCTCCAAGCACGCGGAGCCGGGCCTGGAAACATGAACAACCTTGAACGGGCCCTCCCACATGGGAGAGAGCTTGTGCAGTCCCTCCCTGGAGAGAACCCGCCTGAGCACGAGGTCTCCTACCTCGAGAGTTCTGGGGCGGATGTTCCGGCAGTGATATCGTCGCAGTGCTTGTTGGTACCTCGCCGCTCGCAGCGCGGCTTCTCGGCGACGTTCCTCCCCCAGCACGAGGTCCATCCCCCGCATGGCGTCCTGCTGTGCCTCGTCGAACGCCAGGACCCGCGTGGAGCGACGTCTGACCTCGTGAGGGAGGACCGCTTCGGCTCCGTAGACCAGGAAGAACGGGGTCTCTCCAGTCGGCTTGGTCATGGTTGTGCGGATGGACCACAACACGGACTGAAGCTCGTCGTACCAACCTCTGCCGCAGGCCTCCAGCTTCTTCTTGAACATCCTGGTCTTGAGGCCCCTCAGGACCTCTACGTTGGCTCGCTCGGCCTGGCCGTTGCTTCGAGGGTGCGCCACCGAAGCGTAGCATATCTGCGTTCCAAGGTTAGCACAGTATGTTTTGAAGAGGTTACTGGTGAACTACGAACCGTTGTCTGTGATGATGCGGTTCGGCACCCCGAACCGGCTCACGATGCCCCCGATGAACTTGACCGCGGAACCCGCGGGGATGGTGCGGACGGCCTCTACTTTAGCCCACTTGGTGAACTTGTCCACGGCGACGTAGAGGTAGCGGTAGCCCCCTGGCGCCCGAGGAAACGGGCCCAGGATGTCCAGCCCCCAGACTGCGAATGGCCACGAAAGGGGTATAGTCTGCAGGCCTCCTGCCGACTGATGGATCTGCTTGGCGTGGAACTGGCAGGCCTCACAAGCTTTCACCAGTTCGACGGCGTCATTGAGTGCGGTGGGCCAATAAAACCCACTGTGGAACGCCTTGCCGACGAGGGTCCGTGATGATGAATGATGTCCACAGTCTTCGTCGTGTATATCTTCCAGCAGTTCCTTTCCTTGCTCCCTGGACATGTAGCGCAGGGATACATCGTTTGGTCGCTTCCGGTAGAGCTCTCCATCCTTGATGCAGTATGCCGTGGCCTGCCGTGCCACACGCTCCGCTTCCTCCTCCTTCTCCGGCAGGGTCCCTTGTGTTAAGTAACTCCGGAGCTCCGTGATCCAGCACCCCTCCTGAGGTTCCATCGTCAGGAGCAGGCGTGCTCCTGAGGCCGGGCCACAGACCGGGGCTCCCGAGGCAGGTGGTTGGGGGAGCTCCTCCCGAGGCTGAGCCGTGTTTGACAATGACGACAGGGCTGAGGGCTTGAAGAGCCGCTCCTCGAAGACGCCAGGCTCCTGAGGTAACCGCCTGGACGCCCGTTTGGCGATGTCGTCGGCCTCCTGATTGGTGCCACGGGGCACATGTTGCAACTCCAACCCCCAGAACTGCTTCTCCATCCTGCGGACCTCCGCAAGGTAGGCTTCCATGTGCTCATCTTTCGGCTCGTACACCTTGTTGGAGAAATTGACAAGGAGCTGCGAATCACCCTTGATGGTGAGGCGTTTCACCCCCAGGGCAGCTGCGGCCTTCAAGCCCGCTATTAAACCTTCATACTCCGCTATGTTGTTGGAGACCTTTTCACCTTGCTGGAAACAGAGCTGTACAGCGTAGTAGAGCTTGTCCTGAGTGGGCGATATAAGCACCACCCCAGCCCCAGCGCCATGCCTGGAGAACGCCCCATCGAAGTACATGACCCAGCCTTTTGGCGCCTCGCTTCCCGGGGAGAGGGACCGATCCTCGTCGGCCTGGAGGCCTAGTGCCTCCGTCCATTCTGCCACAAAATCCGCTAATGCTGCTCCCTTGATGACTCTGGTCGTGCTGAATTCGAGTTGAAACGCTTGCAGTTCTATGTTCCACTCAGCGACCCTTCCAGCTGAGTTAGGGCTCCTGAGCACTCTCTCCAGGGGGTATGACGAGACGACCTTGATGGGGTGACACTGAAAATAGTGCCGCAGCTTGCGCGAGGCCACCAGTAGCGCGAGGAGGAGCTTCTGAGGCATGGGGTATCGTGCCCTCGTGTCCCGCAACACCGTGCTGACGAAGTACACTGGGTGCTTGACGAGGTTGGGTGCGTCAGTGCTGGTGGCGCCCTCCGGAGACCATGGCGCTTCCTGAGGCGGTGAGGCCTCCTGAGGCTGGCCACCTAGGAGAGGGGCCTCTTACGCCTCCGGTGCACTCCTCTGCGGCGGCTGATCCTCCTCAGCCGCAGTGGCGGTTTCTGTGGGCCTTCCTTGTTCCTGTTTTGCCTTCTCCTGGGCTGCTGCTGTGGTTTTGATTCGACACTCCTCCCTAACCGCCACCAGCGCTGCGCTGGCGGAGTAGGGAGTGGCCGCGAGGTAAAGCACCAGGGGCTCTTGAGGGCGCGGAGCCACCATGACTGGAGGGCTGGTCAGGTATCTCTTGAGATCCTGGAACACCTTGTCGGCCTCTTCAGTCCATTCAAAGGGCCCCTTTTTCTTCATTAGCTGGAAGAAGGGCAACGCTCGCTCCCCCAACTTGGAGATGAAGCGCCCTAGCGCGGTCACGCGCCCAGTGAGCTTCTGCATTTCTCTGAGGGTCTTTGGCGGGCTCATGTCCTCGACCGCCTTGACCTTTTTCGGGTTAGCCTCGATGCCTCGGTGGGACACGAGGAAACCCAAGAGCTTGCCCGAGGGGACTCCGAACACACACTTCTCTGGGTTGAGCCGCAGGTTCACTACGTTGAGGCTCGCGAAGGTTTCCTCCAGGTCTTGTATCAGGGTCCTGGCCTCCCGAGACTTCACCACAATGTCATCGACGTAAGCCTCAACATTCTTCCCGAGCTGCGGGCCCAAGGTGATGTGCATCAGCCGCTGAAAGGTCGCCCCTGCGTTACGCAGCCCGAATGGCATGCATGTGTAGCAGTACACCCCACACGGGGTTAGGAAGGCTGTCTTTCCGACGTCTTCTACCGCCATCTTGATCTGGTGATACCCAGAGAAGGCATCCAAGAAGCATAGCAGGTCGCATTCTGCGGTGGAATCGACGATCTGGTCGATGCAGGGGAGCGGGAACGGATCTTGCGGGCATGCCTTGTTGAGGTTGGTGAAGTCGACACACATGCGCTCCTTCCCGCCCTTCTTTGGCACAACGACAGGGTTGGCTAACCAATCCGGGTATCGGACCTCGCGAATGACCCCAGCGGCTTCTAGTTTGCGGGTCCCTTGGACGATGAAGGCCTGCTTTTCTATGGACTGCCGCCTTGCCTTCTGCTTCACAGGGTGCATGTTGGGGCACACGTTGAGGTGATGCTCGATTACGCTCCTAGGGATCCCTGCCAACTGGTCAGGCTCCCAAGCGAATACCTTCTTGTTTGCGCGCAGGAACCTGACCAGGGCCTCCTCCTGCTCGGGTTTGAGGTTGGCACCTATGGTGAAAGTGGCGTTGGAGGACCCGTCCTCATCGACGGGTATCTGCTTGGTTTCTGCCTTGTCTTGGGTGAACAACTGTTTCTTCTTGACGGGTGCAGCCCCCTTGGGCTCGGGGGTCTCCGAGTCGGCGGGCTGTGTCGACGCCGCCGTCTTGAAGGCGAGCTTGAGCACTCGCAGCGCGTCTTCGGTGTCCCCGTGCACGGTGAGGACACCGCTGCTCCCGGGCATCTTCATGAGGTTGTACGCCGGGTGCGTCGTGGCCATGAACTGGGCCAGCGCTGGGTAGCCGAGGATGGCATTGTAGGGAAGGCCGATGGGGGCGATGTCGAAGTCGACCAGCTCCGTGTGGAAGTTGTCGTAGGTGCCGAAGGTTACTGGGAGCCGGATCTGTCCCAAGGAGCTGGATGATCCGCCCCCAACGCCTGAGAAGAGCCGGCTGGGTTGCAGCCATTCCAGAGGTATGCAGAGGAGGTTGAAGGCCTCAACCGAGAGCACGCTGAGGCCCGCACTGCCATCGATGAGAGTTCTGGTGACGGCCATCTGGCAGATGGTGGGGGTGCACAGCATGGGGAGCGCACCCGAGCAGGCTGAGTTGGAGGGGTGGTCCTCCGAGCTGAAGGTCAGGCCGGCCTTGGGCGCCGCCCGGTCCAGGAGAGCCCCCTGCCGCATGGAAGCAGCACTGACCCAGCGGATGAACGGCTTGACGTGGTGACTTGTAGGCGGCGCCTGCGAGCCGCCCAGGAGGGCCATGACGACCGGGGGTGTTGGTGTAGCGTGGTGGGCGGGGAAGAGGCTGCGGAGCTCTTCCCAAGAGGCCACGGAGGCTGCCGACAGGTGGAGCAGCCATGCACGCGGAGCGCCGGTGAGGGCCATGGTAGCCGGTTGGCCATGACCCTATTGTCACCTCTAGCTTCGAGGATGGCCTCCTCGTACGCCAGCAAGAAGGCCAGCGGATCAGTCGCGCCGCCGTAGCGCGGCGGCGTCGTTGGCTTGAACTTGTCCGGCCACCGTACCCGTTGCAGGGCTGGGGCCAGGGCTCGGAGCCCACTGGCCCCCGTGCTGGCGCCGGCGGTCGGAGCGGGCGACGCGCTACTCATCGCGAGGCAGGCCATGGCGGTGGCGGAAGGGAAAACTCCGATGCACCCCTACCTGGCGCGCCAAATGTCGGATTTCGGGTTCCGGCAGACCCTTGAGGTTCGAACACTGGGGTGCGCGCGGAGATTTCGCCTTCTACCTACCTGCACCCCTCCGCCTCGTTAAGATCTAAGCTATGGAAAGAACAGCACAAGAGACACAGGGTTTATACTGGTTCGGGCCACCGTTGTGGTGTAATACCCTACTCCAGTGTGTGGTGTGGTGGATTGCCTCTTGGGCTGATGATGATGAGCAATACAAGGAAGAACAGCCTCGCGAGGGTCTGTTCTTGGCTGTGGGGATGAACTGCTAGGAGGAGTTCAATCACCCTTCTCTCTCTCTCTCTGTGTGTGATGCTACTCGATCCGATCCCAGCTTGTTTCTGGGTTGGCCGATTCTCGATCCCCCCTACCCTGGGGTGGCTAGTCCTATTTATAGGCAAAGGCCCTGGGCCTCTTCCCAAATATTGAGTGGGAAGGGCGCCAACAATTGGCCATTTTGAAGGGGAACATCTGGTACACTTATCCTGACTAAAGTTGGTCCTCGCCTGCCAAAGGCTCTGGTGGTGACGCTGGCTTGGGCTCCACAATGACTTCCTCCCTGCCGTTGGGCTGGTCTTGGTCTCGTTGCACCGAAACGGGTGCCTTTGCTTGATGCTCTCGCCTGCGCTTGCTCCCTTTGCACCAAAGAGGAAAGGGGGACACTGCGCGGGCTGGCGCCCGCCTGGCACCCTTGGTCGTCATGGCTTGCGTCACGGGCACCGCGTGAGGTACCCTGCCTTGATCTCTCCGTCTCCTCGCGAGCCAGCCTGATGAGGCCGTGCCTGAGGAAGCTCCGTGTCGTCCGCCCCGCGAGGCTTGACCCCTCGCGAGGGTCTTGGGTCTGTGTTGATGAAGATGGGCCGTGCTGGGCCCCTCCTCGAGCCACGCCGCAGGCCGCAGGCATGCAAGTCTGGGGACCCCCGTTCCCAGAACACCGACACCATCTGGCCTAGACACACAGTTCGGGACCCCCTACCCGAGATCCGCCGGTTTTGACACTGACATTGGTGCTTTCATTGAGAGTTCCTCTGTGTCGTCGCCATCAGGAAGGATGCCTCGCCTCGTCTTTAAAGACGGCACCGTTGCTAAGGGAGCTTTGGCTGTCGGCCAAACCCTCCGGCTAGGTGGTTTTCTTATGACCGCCTGTTCGGCTTCTGCGCCGACGATGACCTCTCGAGCCATCGAAAACAATCTTCATGTCAGTTCGGAACTCGCCGAGCAGTTAGATCCAATGGAGCTTTCCTCCATAAATGACCTCTTGGATCGCTTCGCCGCCCTGGGAGTCGCTACGAATTACGACCAGATTGGGCCTAAAACCAATCTGAGAGAGATTAACTCTCCCCAAGTCACCCATCACGTTGCCGTGGTAGAGGGACAGTGCGGCGACCCTTCGTCTATCTTAAGGACTCGCTATGTCCGGATTCCTGATCCCTCCAAGCCGGATACCCACGGAGGGGAGGATATCACTCAAGACCTGAACTTAGAGTCAGGCGACGGGCTGGATTCAATGGACAACACCCAGGGATCCAAATTTTCGAGTTCAGAAATTCCTTGGCCTCTGAGCCTCAGACGGGGTGAGGCTTCGGATTTAACTCCACCCACCCACCCCAACATAAGCGATCTATCCAAAATTAGGCAAGAGCCCGACGAAACAGTACATCATTACTGGGCTAGATTCCTCCTGATTAAGAACAGGCTAAGGGACTGCCGCGAGGAAGACGCAATCTTAATCTTCTGCAATAATTGCACGGACAAGGGAATACTCAACGCCATGAGTCACCGTGATATCACACGCTTCGCTGACTTGGTGTCCATTGTACAAAAGTATTGTGCGATGGAAAGCGCCTGGAAAACCAAAATAAAATTTTGGGACAATCCGGCCCTGAATACAAACCCAGTCCAAAATAAAAGGGTGCAGCATAACCAGACACCCAGGTCAAACACCAAAAAGCAAAAACCCTCTATAGGGCATGGAACCATACTGGAAGGATGGCTTAACGGATCCTGTAAAATTCACAGTACAAAGGATGCCACACCAACTCACAACCTTAGAGCATGTTGGATACTCCGGCAGGTGGCCGAAATTGGCAAAAACCTCCTAATTCCGGAGGCCATAGAAAGCCACCCCAGAGACACCCATACGGTATTAACAGTCTTCGAGACTTTCGCATCAAATAATATGTGAAAAAGGACACTCCACAGCCTTGCCGAAGTCTACCAAGTAGCAACAATAAACCCATGGAGTGACATGGCTATTACCTTTAACGCCAGTGATGAACCTAAATTCCGAACAGCCCGAGCATCAGCCGCATTGGTCCTCGGCCCAATAGTGGACGACTTTCGTCTTACCAAGGTACTCATGGACGGCGGCAGCGGATTGAACCTCATTTACGAGGAAACCCTTCAAAAAATGGAAATAGACTGGAACCGCATTGAGGGAAGCAGCACAACCTTTAGAGGAATAATCCCCAGTAGGGAAGCGCGTTGTATAGGAAAAATCACACTATATGTGGTGTTCGGCACGCTGGATAATTACAGGTCCGAAGAGATCACGTTCCATGTGGCTCCGTTCAGCGGCGGTTATCACGCTCTGCTAGGGCGGGAAGCATTTACAATCTTCCAAGCAATACCCCATCATGGGTACATGAAGCTCAAAATGCCCGGGCCTAACGGGATCATCACTCTCGCTAGTGATCCAGACATAGCACTCCGCGCCGAAAACAAGACAGCCGCACTGGCCCTCGAGGCACTATCCGAAGCCCTAGCGGCTGAGGAACTGACTGCGCTGCGCTCCATGGTGAATAGGGACGATGTGGTACTCGACAAAAGATCCAAGTCCACCTCCTTTAAACCGGCGGACAAAATAGTCAAATTCCAAGTCCATCCAACGGACCCAAATAAAACAGCTTCCATCGGGGCACAGTTAAACCCTGATGTAGACGCCGCACTGCGAGAGTTCCTACGAGAAAACTGGGACATTTTCGCCTGGCACCCTTCAGACATGCCAGGAATCCCACGCAGGCTGGCCGAGCACAGCTTAAATATCCAAACAGGATTCAAACCTGTCAAACAGGCTCTTCGGCGTTTTTCCGAACCTAAGAGACAGGCTATGGGAGAGGAGCTAGCAAAGCTATTGGAGGCCGGATTCATCAGAGATATAAAACATCCGGACTGGCTAGCAAACCTGGTGATGGTACCAAAGAAGGACAAATCATGGCGCCTGTGCGTTGATTTTAAAGATCTTAACAAGGCTTGCCCAAAGGACCCCTTCCCCCTCCCCCGCATCGATCAAATTATCGACGCTACCGCAGGACACGATTCGTTGTGTTTCCTCGATGCATATTCCGGTTACCATCAAATCAAGATGGCAGAATCTGACCAATTCGCAACGGCATTTATCACACCATACGGCCCATTCTGCTTCAACACAATGCCCTTCGGGCTCAAAAATGCCGGCGCAACATATTAGCGCATGATTCAGACATGTCTGGCAAGCCAGATCGGCAAAATAGTGGAGGCATATGTAGATGATATGGTCGTCAAAACAAGACATGTCGAATCTCTAGTAGACGACTTGAGGCTCACATTTGATAACCTCCGAACATACGACATCAAGCTCAACCCGGAAAAATGCGTTTTCGGCGTTCCAGCCGGAAAGCTCTTGGGCTTCATTGTATCCGGTAGAGGAATCGAAGCAAATCCAGCCAAGATCCGAGCTCTGTCGCAACTGGATATCCCAAAGGACCTCAAACAAATACAAAAGTTAACCGGATGCGTGGCGGCTCTAAGCCGCTTTATTTCCCGCTTGGGAGAAAAGGCCCTACCCCTTTACCGCCTCCTTCGGCGCACCGAACACTTCGAATGGACGGATGCCGCCACGGCCGGACTCGAGGAGATAAAAGCCATACTTGCAACAAACCCAGTCCTGGCCACGCCAAATATTGGCGAACCAATGCTATTATACATTGTAGCAACACATCAGGTTGTAAGCGCAGTGCTCGTCGTCGAACGAGAAGCGGACGGACACAGATCCCCCCTTCAAAAGCCGGTCTATTATGTGTCCACTGTCCTCACTCCTTGCAAATCACGGTACCCGCATTATCAAAAGATCGCGTACGCGGTATTCATGGCATCCCGGAAGCTACGACACTACTTTCAAGAGTGTTCAATAACAGTAGCCTCAGAAGTACCACTTAACGATATTATAAACAACCGTGACGCAATGGGCCGAATTGCAAAATGGGCCATTGAGCTCCTCCCGTTCGACATAACTTATAAGCCACGGCGAGCCATCAAGTCGCAAGTCCTGGCCGACTTCGTCGCAGAATGGACGGAGGCCGAACTCCCTAAAGAGTACGGCACATATTCAAATTGGATCATGCATTTCGACGGCTCCAAGATGTTGGCCGGACTGGGGGCTGGCATCGTTTTGACGTCCCCCACAGGAGACACAGTTCAATACGTACTCCAGATTATGTACACGGACTCCAACAACGCAGCCGAATATGAGGCCCTTTTACATGGTCTCCGGATGGCAGTATCCATGGGCATTCAACGCCTAGAGGTGCGCGGGGACTCGAACCTCGCAATATCCCAAATAAATGGAGACTTCGATGCCAAGGATCCAAAAATGGCAGCTTACCGCAATGCTGTCCTAAAAATGTCAGCTCAGTTCGAGGGGCTTGAATTTCACCATATAGCCCGGGAAAATAATTAGGCGGCAGATGTCCTGGCACGCATCGGTGCAAAACGCGATGTAGTCCCCCCCAACATCTTCTTGGAAAGTCTATTCAAGCCATCCGTAGTATGGGAGGGGGAGCCGAACAATAACACCCCGGACCCAACCACACTGCCCGACACCGAACATTCTGACACAATCGGAGGCTCTGCCAATGAAATAACACCTTCAGCCCACGTAATAATGGCCGTCATCGCCCCGTGGACAGAACCATTCCTCGCCTACCTCACTAGGCAGGAACTCCCCGAGGACCAAAATGAGGCACGCTGCATAGTGCGGCGATCCAAAGCCTATAGAGTCCACGAGGGAGAGCTTTATAAGAAAAGCACTACCGGAGTCTTTCAAAGGTGCATCTCCGAAGAGGAGGGGCGGAACCTCCTGGCTGAAATTCATGCCGGACTGGGCGGTCATCACGCTGCAGCTCGGTCTTCCGTACAGGCTTTTATTGGCCGACGGCCCAGGCAGACGCTCAGGACTTAGTCCAACGATGCACCGGTTGCCAGCTCTTTGCAAACCAAAGCCATATGCCACCCACCGCCCTCCGAACTATCCCCATTACTTGGCCCTTCGCGGTCTGGGGGCTTGACATGGTTGGACCCCTTAAAGGCGGCACCCACAAGCAAAAATACTTACTGGTCATGGTGGATAAATTCACCAAATGGATAGAAGCCAAGCCTGTTAAGACGGCCGAATCCGGACCGGTGATAGACTTTATATCCGGGGTCGTACACCGTTACGGTGTTCCCCACAGCATCATCACTGATAACAGCACGAACTTCATGGCCGACGAGGTAAAACTCTGGTGCAAAAACATGGGCATCAAGCTCGACTATGCTTCCGTCTATCACCCACAAACTAACGGCCAGGTCGAACGTGCAAATGGTCTTATCATGAGCGGCATTAAACCCAGATTAGTGCGGTCCCTCAAGGAATCTAACATGCACTGGGTAGAGGAGCTCGACTCCGTACTCTGGGGGCTGCGGACCACGCCGAATCGCACCACCGGATACACACCATTCTTTATGGTGTACGGCGCAGAGGCAGTTTTGCCCTGCGACATAATTCATGACTCACCTTGAGTGCGCATGTACGAAGAAAGAGAAGCCGAGCTCGATCGGCAGGACAGCTTAGACACATTGGAGGAGGAGCGTGACGTGGCAAAAGCCCGTTCCGCATTCTACCAACAGCAGGCTCGAAGATACCAAAGCAGAGTAGTACGGGCCAAAAGTTACAACGTTGGCGAATTAGTTCTACGACTACCGGACAAGAAAAAGGACAAACTCAAGCCCATGTGGGAAGGTCCCTTCATAATTGACCAAGTCCTGACTGGTGGAGCATACCGCCTGCGAGATGCATCGGATAACCGACTCGAGCCGAACCCATGGAACGCAGCCCGTCTCCGAAGATTTTATGCCTAGCGCCGGACTCTATGTTCGTCTTCTTCCTCTGTCCATTTTTTATATATTTTCTGTCTTGCATTTATCTTCTTCTTCTCTCTCTCTTATAGCCCTTAAAGGCTCATAAAGTGACGCGCCATCCATGCTCATTAAACCTGGGGGCTTCTTTAAACAGAAGCTTATTCATACGGGCTTCATGCCCAACACATGCGTCACACTTACGCATGTACCTTTTATTCACCATTATATGCATCGATATGACTTAAGTTTTTGGCCAAGCTGGGTTGCCTGGCTCCTGTGCTTACCCCTACGTTCCCGATTGTTCAGCTAGGTGGTAAAGGGAGCACCTCTGCGATTGTTACTGCCGGATCAGCCGGACGTGTACCTCAGACTGGGTGAAGCTGAAAGCTAGCGTTCTTAAGGGAATATTCGGTCAGTGAACTAAAGATGATCTTTTTTATTTTTTATCCATACGCCCCCAGATGTTTTTCCTGCGTTTCTTTTCGCAGCATGGAGATGCACCTTAGGGCATGCCTCCCAGGGAAAGGAACCCCTAACGGAACTATTCTCCCTGGAAGATGTTTCTTACTAACCATGTAATATAACATAACTAGTCGGGCACTTGTCTGTTCACGCACTAATGACCCCTACGCCTAGTCTCCATGCATTCCCCGGTTCCTATATAACCACATGGGAATTCGGACACACTCCGGACCGTCCGGTCCCGAGGCTGAAGCAAAAAGGTCGGCCATGACAAATGATCTACAATCCGGCTAGAAGGCATTATAAATGTCAATTAAATTACATAGTCATTTTGACTGATCGTATTCCTCTTTAATACCATCTAACAGGCTATCTAATTTACAGTCCTGCTGGGAATACTTTGCGGCCAACTCTACTTGGTCGTATACTAAGCTTACAGGGATCTCCTTCCCATCGGGCCCTATAGGACCGACCTCGGCCATGTGGTTGGGGTCAGCCTTTGCGTACCACGTCTTCACCATGGCCCAGGCCTCCCTAGCGCCTTGACGGTAGGCTGATATCTTCCACAATCGAAAGCGCCGCCGTGCTCCTTTTAGCTTCTCCGCAAGCTCTCCAAGACCTTCGGGCATGGAGACGGATGGCCACAGGGCCTGGGCGACGCCTCGCATCGCCTGCCGAACTCGATCGAGCAGTTGCGAGAGCTCGGGAAGAAGGTCACCCGTAGAACCGGGCATCTCCTCTGCAGGACGGCCTATCAGCACACCTATAGACATAGCTTTGTTAGTCGACTTCCTCGCCGAACTTTCTTTCAAAAGGTTCGTTCAAGCACTTACTAAATATGCCGCGTCGAAGCCACTGATTCTCCTTCACGGAGTCTGACAGCTGGGCACGAACATCTTTCAGCTCGACGCCCAGCTTGGTGTTGGCATCTCGGAGATCGTTCTTCTCCCCCATCACCTTCAACAACACCCTCTCACCAGCCTTTAGCTGGCGTAGGAGGTGTTGCCTTTCCAGATCCAATCTGGCGCCATCTGCAATTTCATTTGTCAGATTCGCACCAAAGCCGTGCTTCGCAAAATACCTATCTTTCGAAGTGTATATTACCAGAGGGGGCCTCCTTAGGCTCCCCTGCCGCGGCTAGTGCAGCCTCAAGTTGGGCTTTGCACTCTTCCAGCTCCTTGGACAGTAGGGAATTCTTTTCTGTAAGAACCTGCATAACAAATGATCCTTAAATCAGTTATTTTAACTGTTTCAAGTCTCGGGGGCTACTGGTATATATATAATTACCAAAATTTTCTTACCCGTATGTCTTTTACATATTGCTCCGTGGCTCTGGTTAGACCATTTTGAGCGGCACGGAGGTACGCATCTCCCGACTTAAAGGCATCTAACGCCTCTTGGGAGAAACAAGCGTCGCGAAGAATTGTCCGGCGACGCCTGTGGTTCATGGCACTCTCTACCTCAGAGTTGGTGGCAGACAACCTGTCCACATCCTCCGTCGGAGGAGCGTCCAATGCGCGCCTTGTGTTCGGCCTCGCTTCCGGGCCAGGCTTTGGAGCCTGGCTGGTGGAGGCGCGATTGGCGGTCTCTCCGAGTATAGTTCGGGAAGGTCTCTTTGTCCTGAAGAGCGCACAAGTGTTAATATGCCCTGAAGGTACGACACCTGGGATAAGGGGGTGCGCCATACCTTTGCGCTGACGCCCCGGTCCAGACTGCACCTCTTTTATGCCCACGGGGCCCTGCGGCCCCTCATTGGCTTATCGCCGCAGGTTCGGCCTCCCATTTCTGGGAGGCCGGGATTAACCCTGGATAATCGGCCATAATGGCCACCAGGGCATTGTCCTTCCTCAATTGATGGAACACTCCATCAATCAGATCCACCGAAAGCTCCGGATCCTCTTGCGAGTCCGGGTCGAGGGACCGTCCTGGGTCCTCGGGTTGTGGAGGAGGGCTGTTTATTTCTTTAACAGCCTGGCACAGTTCCTGCGTCGAAATCACTAAGATTTAATATTTAACAATGGGGATATAAAATGGATGGGCAAGATGTGATCACTCACCCGGCTTGGAGGATTGTACATGGAAAATCCACCCTTTGGGTCTACGCGGAGAAAATCCTCCTCTTATCCCTTGTACAAAGCGGACAAGGTCTCTATTAGAGCCGCAGCTGAATCCGGCCCCTTACGGCCGTAGCGGGTGGTGTCGTCCTCCCCGTTGAAATCCCACATGGGGTAGCCTCTATACTGTAGCGGCTGCACCCCTCACATGATGCATGCGGCCATGACCCCGATCATGGTTAGTCCGGAATGAGCTAACAATCTTATCCGGCCCATCAGGTAAACAACGTCCCTGTCACTTTCCCTCTGAGGGCTCTGTGGGCGCCAGCTTAGGCGCTTCTTTAAGGGAGCATTGTTGAATTCAGGGAGGCCGATCCGGACAGGATCCGGCAGCGGGATGTCTTCTATGTAAAACCATTCCGAGGGCCAGTCTTCGGACGCCTTCTTTGGGGTTCCGGATAGATAGCCGGTCCTAGTGATGCGCCATACTTCGGCTCCGCCCACTTGATACATAGACCCCTTCTTGGAACAGGGCACGAGGCAAAATAGCTCCCTCCACAGTCTGAAATGAGCTTCAATACACAAGAATAGCTCGCAGAGGGCTACAAAGCCCGCGATATGCAATACTGAGGCAGGCGTGAGATGATGTAGCTGGAGGCCGTAGAACTCCAGCAGCCCCCGGAGAAATGGGTGGATGGGAAATCCGAGCCCCCTTATTAAGTAAGGGACAAGGCACACCCGCTCTCCTTTGGATGGATTAGGGGCATTCTATGCTTGCTCTCCGCCGTTGTAGACGGCAAGACCGGCTCAAACCGCGACCATATAGGCCGGGGGGAGAAATCCCTTGGTCTGGAGCATCACTAGCTCGCTATGCAGAGTGGAACATCTCTCCCAATATCCAGGCTTCGGGCTGGAAGGGCGAGCGGAGGAGTTGCGGCGGCTGGCCATGGTGGAATGGACCTTTGTCAGATGCACTCTGTTGAACACTCATGGAGGGGAGAAGGTGTGGATTGGATCTAAATCCTCGTCCCCTTAAATAGGGCAGCTCATTTACGCGGCTAGGGGTGTGAACGTAAAAACACTCAGACTTTTCATATTCGTTTGACACGTGGGAGACGGCCATTATTGGGTGTAGAAGCCAAGGAGTGCAACATCTACAAGAAACCGGACTTTATTCAAACAGGTACACGGAATTTGGAGGAGAACCCGCCTTGCAATGTCGAAGACAATCTGCGCGCCGGACTCATCGTCATTGAAGCCTGGTTTGGGGGCTATTGAGAGAGTCCTGGATTAGGGGGTGTTCGGATAGCCGAACTATACCTTCAGCCGGATTCCTGGACTATGAAGATACAAGATTGAAGACTCCGTCCTGTGTCCGGAAGGGACTTTCCATGGCGTGGAGGGCAAGCTTGGTGATACGGATGTCCAGATCTCCTACCATTGTAACCGAATCTATGTAACCCTAACCCTATCCGGTGTCTATATAAACCGGAGGGTTTTAGTCCGTAGGACAACATACACATCAACAATCATACCATAGGCTAGCTTCTAGGGTTTAGCCTCTCTGATCTCGTGGTAGATCTACTCTTGTACTACCCATATCATCAATATTAATCAAGCAGGACGTAGGGTTTTACCTCCATCGAGAGGGCCCGAACCTGGGTAAAACTTCGTGTCCCTTGCCTCGTGTTACCATCCGGCCTAGACGCACAGTTCGGGACCCCCTACCCGAGATCCGCCGGTTTTGACACCGACATGACCCATTCCATTGGCTTAGCACTTGATCGTTTAGTTTGTTGCTATTGCTTTCTTCATAACTTATACATGTTCCTATGACTATGACATTATGCAACTCCCGTTACTGGAGGAACACTTTGTGTGCTACCAAACGTCACAACGTAACTGGGTGATTATAAAGGTGCTCTATAGGTGTCTCCGAAGGTACTTGTTGGGTTGGCGTATTTCGAGATTAGGATTTGTCACTCCGATTGTCGGAGAGGTATCTTTGGGCCCTCTCGGTAATGCATATCACTTAAGCCTTTCAAGCATTGCAACTAATAAGTTAGTTGCGGGATGATGTATTACAGAACGAGTAAAGAGACTTGCTGGTAATGAGATTGAACTAGGTATTGAGATACCGACGATCGAATCTCGGGCAAGTAACATACCGATGACAAAGGGAACAACGTATGTTGTTATGCGGTCTGACCGATAAAGATCTTCGTAGAATATGTGGGAGCCAATATGAGCATCCAGGTTCCGCTATTGGTTATTGACCGGAGACATGTCTCGGTCATGTCTACATAGTTCTCGAACCCGTAGGGTCCGCACGCTTAAAGTTTCGGTGATGATTGTATTATGAGTTTATGTGATTTGATGTACCAAAGGTGGTTCGGAGTCCCGGATGAGATCGGGGACATGACGAGGAGTCTCGAAATGGTCGAGACGTAAAGATCGATATATTGGACGACTATATTCGGACATCGGAAAGGTTCCGAGTGATTCGGGTATTTTCGGGGGTACCGGGGAGTTACGGGAATACGAGGAAGAAGTAATGGGCCTCATGGGCCAAGTGGTGGAAGAGAGGAGGCAGGGCGCGCGGCCCCCCAAGCCCAAACCAAATTGGACTAGGGGGCCGGCCCCCCCTTTCCTCTTTTCCCTCCTCCTTCCTTCTCCTTCTCCTCCTTCCTTTCCTCCTCCTAGTAGGAGTAGGAAAGGGGAGTCCTACTCCTACTAGGAGGAGGACTCCTCCTGGCGCGCCCATAGAGGGCCGGCCGGCCTCCTGTTGGGGAACGTAGTAATTTCAAAAAAATTCCTACGCACACGCAAGATCATGGTGATGCATAGCAACGAGAGGAGAGTGTGATCTACGTACCCTTGTAGACCGACAACGAAAGCGTTATATTAACGCGGTTGATGTAGTCGTACGTCTTCACGATCCGACCGATCCAAGCACCGAAACTGCGGCACCTCCGAGTTTCAGCACACGTTCAGCTCGATGACGATCCCCGGACTCCGATCCAGCAAAGTGTCGGGGAAGAGTTCCGTCAGCACGACGGCGTGGTGACGATCTTGATGTTCAACTGTCGCAGGGCTTCGCCTAAGCACCACTACAATATTATCGAGGATTATGGACTTTGGTTGACTTGCCCGATGATCGGCAAGCAATTGAGAATAAATGGATCTTCAAGAAGAAGACTGACACTGATGGTAATATTACTGTCTACAAAGCTCGACTTGTCGCAAAAGGTTTTCGGCAAGTTCAAGGGATTGACTACGATGAGACCTTCTCACCCGTAGCGATGCTTAAGTCTGTCCGAATCATGTTAGCGATTGCCGCATTTTATGATTATGAAATTTGGCAGATGGATGTCAAAACCGCATTCCTGAATGGATTTCTAGAAGAAGAGTTGTATATGATGCAACCAGAAGGTTTTGTCAATCCAAAGGGAGCTAACAAAGTGTGCAAGCTCCAGCGATCAATTTATGGACTGGTGCAAGCCTCTCGGAGTTGGAATAAACGTTTTGATAGTGTGATCAAAGCATTTGGTTTTATACAGACTTTTGGAGAAGCCTGTATTTACAAGAAAGTGAGTGGGAGCTCTATAGCATTTCTGATATTATATGTGGATGACATATTACTAATTGGAAATGTTGTAGAATTTCTGAATAGCATAAAGGGATACTTGAATAAAAGTTTTTCAATGAAAGACCTCGGTGAAGCTGCTTACATATTAGGCATTAAGATCTATAGAGATAGATCAAGACGCTTAATTGGACTTTCACAAACAACATACCTTGACAAAATTTTGAAGAAGTTCAAAATGGATCAAGCAAAGAAAGGATTCTTGCCTGTGTTACAAGGTGTGAAATTGAGTAAGACTCAATGCCCGACCACTGCAGAAGATAGAGAGAATATGAAAGATGTTCCCTATGCATCAGCAATAGGATCTATCATGTATGCAATGCTGTGTACCAGACCTGATGTGTGCCTTGCTATAAGTCTAGCAGGGAGGTACCAAAGTAATCCAGGAGTGGATCACTGGACAGCGGTCAAGAACATCCTGAAATACCTGAAAAGGACTAAGGATATGTTTCTCATATATGGAGGTGAAAAAGAGCTCATCGTAAATGGTTACGTTGATTCAAGCTTTGACACTGATCCGGACGATTCTAAATCGCAAACCGGATACGTATTTACATTAAACGGTGGAGCTGTCAGTTGGTGCAGTTCTAAACAAAGCGTTGTGGCGGGATCTACATGTGAAGCGGAGTACATAGCTGCTTCGGAAGCAGCAAACGAAGGAGTCTGGATGAAGGAGTTCATATCCGATCTAGGTGTCATACCTAGTGCATCGGGTCCAATGAAAATCTTTTGTGACAATACTGGTGCAATTGCCTTGGCAAAGGAATCCAGATTTCACAAGAGAACCAAGCACATCAAGAGATGCTTCAATTCCATCCGGGATCTAGTCCAGGTGGGAGACATAGAGATTTGCAAGATACATACGGATCTGAATGTTGCAGACCCATTGACTAAGCCTCTTCCACGAGCAAAACATGATCAGCACCAAGGCTCCATGGGTGTTAGAATCATTACTGTGTAATCTAGATTATTGACTCTAGTGCAAGTGGGAGACTGAAGGAAATATGCCCTAGAGGCAATAATAAAGTTATTATTTATTTCCTTATAATCATGACAAATGTTTATTATTCATGCTAGAATTGTATTAACCGGAAACATAATACATGTGTGAATACATAGACAAACAAAGTGTCACTAGTATGCCTCTACTTGACTAGCTCGTTAATCAAAGATGGTTATGTTTCCTAACCATGAACAATGAGTTGTTATTTGATTAACGAGATCACATCATTGAGAGAATGATCTGATTGACATGACCCATTCCATTAGCTTAGCACCCGATCATTTAGTATGTTGCTATTGCTTTCTTCATGACTTATACATGTTCCTATAACTATGAGATTATGCAACTCCCGTTTACCGGAGGAACACTTTGGGTACTACCAAACGTCACAACGTAACTGGGTGATTATAAAGGAGTACTACAGGTGTCTCCAAAGGTACATGTTGGGTTGGCGTATTTCGAGATTAGGTTTTGTCACTCCGATTGTCGGAGAGGTATCTCTGGGCCCTCTCGGTAATGCACATCACTTAAGCCTTGCAAGCATTGCAACTAAAATGAGTTAGTTGCGGGATGATGTATTACAGAACGAGTAAAGAGACTTACCGGCAACGAGATTGAACTAGGTATTGGAATACCGACGATCGAATCTCGGGCAAGTAACATACCGATGACAAAGGGAACGACGTATGTTGTTATGCGGTCTGACCAATAAAGATCTTCGTAGAATATGTAGGAGCCAATATGGGCATCCAGGTCCCGCTATTGGTTATTGACTGGAGACATGTCTCGGTCATGTCTACATTGTTCTCGAACCCGTAGGGTCCGCACGCTTAAGGTTACGATGACAGTTATATTATGAGTTTATGCATTTTGATGTACCGAAGGTTGTTCGGAGTCCCGGATGTGATCACGGACATGACGAGGAGTCTCGAAATGGTCGAGACGTAAAGATTGATATATTGGAAGCCTATATTTGGACATCGGAATCGTTCCGGGTGAAATCGGCATTTTACCGGAGTACCGGGGGGTTACCGGAACCCCCCCGGGAACCATATGGGCCTTAGTGGGCTTTAGTGGAAAAGAGAAAGGGGCAGCCCAAGGTGGGCTGCACGCCTCCCCCCTCCCTAGTCCGAATAGGACTAGGAGAGGTGGCCGGCCCCCTCTCTCTCTCCCCCCGAGGAATCGTATTCCAACTAGGATTGGGGGGGAATCCTACTCCTGGAGGGAGTAGGACTCTCCTGGCGCGCCCCTTGTGGCCGGCCAGCATCCCCCCCTTTGGTCCTTTATATACTGAGGTAGAGGCACCCTAGAACACACAAGTTGATCCACGTGATCTATTCCTTAGCCGTGTGCGATGCCCCCTGCCACCATATTCCTCGATAATACTGTAGCGGAGTTTAGGCGAAGCCCTACTGCTGTAGTACATCAAGATCGTCACCACGCCGTCGTGCTGACGGAACTCTTCCCCGACACTTTGCTGGATCGGAGTCCGGGGATCGTCATCGAGCTGAACGTGTGCTCGAACTCGGAGATGCGGTAGTTTCGGTGCTTGATCGGTTGGATCGTGAAGACGTACGACTACTTCCTGTACGTCGTGTCAATGCTTCCGCAGTCGGTCTGCGTGGGTACGTAGACAACACTCTCCCCTCTCGTTGCTATGCATCACATGATCTTGCGTGTGCGTAGGAAATTTTTTGAAATTACTACGAAACCCAATAGAATCATCTAGTAAGGAAACTGCGGATCTTAAATCTATAAGTATTCATCCTAATCTTTTTGCTATCATTAAGGAACCAATTGCTACAAATGAATTTTTCGATCTTGTGCCTAAAATTTTGATAATCACTAGAAAGAAATAAATTCCTAAGGGAAATAGATGCCTCATCGAAGAATTTCCTACCAAAGATGGCAATACCTAGATCTATCCTCGCTCTTATGCCTAGCTAGGGGCGTTAAACGATAGCGCTTGTTGGGAGGCAACCCAATTTTATTTTTATTCCATGCTTTTTGCTCCTGCTTAGTAATAAATAAATTATTTAGCCTCTGTTTTGGTTGTGTTTTTTGTGTTTAATTAGTGTTTGTGCCAAGTAGAACCGTTGGGAAGACTTGGGGAAAGTCTTGTTGAACTTGCTGTAATAAACAGAAACTTTAGCGCTCACGAGAACTGCTGTCATTTTTATTTTAAGAGTGCTATTTAGTTAATTATTTTTGAAGATGATTAATAGAAAAATTACTCACGTACGGCAATTTATTTTAGAATTTTTGAGGTTCCAGATCTTGCGCTAGCTACAGATTACTACAGACTGTTCTGTTTTTGACAGATTCTGTTTTTCATGTGTTGTTTGCTTATTTTGATGAATCTATGGCTAGTAAAATAGTTTATAATACATAGAGAAGTTGGAATACAGTAGGTTTAACACCAATATAAATAAATAATGAGTTCATTACAGTACCTTGAAGTGGTCTTTTGTTTTCTTTCGCTAACGGAGCTCACGAGTTTTCTATTTTGAGTTTTGTGTTGTGAAGTTTTCAAGTTTTGGGTGAATTCTTTTGATAGATTATGGAACAAGGAGTGGCAAGAGCCTAAGCTTGGGGATGCCCATGGAACCCCCAAGATAATTCAAGGATACCAAGAAGTCAAAGCTTGGGGATGCCCCGGGAGGCATCCCCTCTTTCGTCCACTTCCATCGGTAATTTACTTGGAGCTATATTTTTATTCACCAACATGATATGTGTTTTGCTTGGAGCGTCTTGTATTATTTCTGTCTTTGTGTCTTAGTATGCCACAATCATCCTTGCTGTACACACCTTTTGAGAGAGCCATACATGAATTAAAATTTGATAGAATACTCTATGTGCTTCACTTATATCTTTTGAGCTAAGTAGTTTTGCTCTATGTGCTTCACTTATATCCTTTGAGCGTTATAATTTTGCTCTATGTGCTTCACTTAGATCTTTTAGAGCACGGTGGTGGATTTGTTTTAAAGATACTATTGATCTCTCATGCTTCACTTAAATTATTTTGAGAGTCTCTTAATAGCATGGTAATTTTCTTAATAAAATATGCTTGGTATTCAAGATTTGTGAAACTTTCTTTTGAGTGTGTTGAATACTAAGAAAAGATTGAAGCATGATAATTGTTTTGAGATATGGAGGTGATAATATTAAAGTCATGCTAGTTGAGTAGTTGTGAATTTAAAGAATACTTGTGTTAAATTTTGTGATTCCCGTAGCATGCACGTATGGTGAACCGTTATGTGATGAAGTCGGAGCATGATTTATTTATTGATTGTCTTCCTTATGAGTGGCGGTCGGGGACGAGCGATGGTCTTTTCCTACCAATCAATCCCCCTAGGAGCATGCGCGTAATACTTTGCTTTGATAACTTCTAGATTTTTGCAATAAGTATATGAGTTCTTTATGACTAATGTTGAGTCCATGGATTATACGCACTCTCACCCTTCCACCTTTTCTAGCCTCTCTAATACCGCGCACCTTTCGCCGGTATCATACACCTACCATATACCTTCCTCAAAACAGCCACCATACCTACCTATTATGGCATTTCCATAGCCATTCCAAGATATATTGCCATGCAACTTTCCACCGTTCCGTTCATGACACATTCCATCATTGTCATATTGCATATCCCGGTACACCGCCGGATGCATTCACATAGAGTCATATTTTGTTCTAAGTATCGAGTTGTAATTGTTGAGTTGTAAGAAAAATAAAAGTGTGATGATCATCATTATTAGAGCATTGTCCCAGTGAGGAAAGGATGATGGAGACTATGATTCCCCCATAAGTCGGGATGAGACTCCGGACGAAAAATAAATAAAAGAGGCCAAAGAAGCCCAAATAAAAAAGAAAGAAAAGAGGCCATAAAAAGAGAAAAGGCCCAAAAAAATATATAAAAATGAGAAAAAGAGAGAAGTGACAATGTTACTATCCTTTTACCACACTTGTGCTTCAAAGTAGCACCATGATCTTCATAGTAGAGAGTCTCTCATGTTATCACTTTCATATACTAGTGGAAATTTTACATTATAGAACTTGGCTTGTATATTCCAATGATGGGCTTCCTCAAATTTCCCTAGGTCTTCATGAGCAAGCAAGTTGGATGCACACCCACTTAGTTTCTTTTTGAGCTTTCATATACTTATAGCTCTAGTGCATCCGTTGCATGGCAATCCCTACTCACTCACATTGATATCTATTGATGGGCATCTTCATAGCCCGTTGATACGCCTAATTGATGTGAGATTATCTTCCCCTCCTTTTTGTCTTCTCCACAACCACCATTCTATTCCACCTATAGTGCTATATCCATGGCTCACGCTCATGTATTGCGTGAAGATTGAAAAAGTTTTGAAAAAGTTAGAGTATGAAACAATTGCGTGGCTTGTCATCGGGGTTGTGCATGATTTAAATACTTTGTGTGGTGAAGATAGAGCATAGACAGACTATATGATTTTGTAGGGATAACTTTCTTTGGCCATGTTATTTTGAGAAGACATAATTGCTTTGTTAGTATGCTTGAAGTATTATTATTTTATGTCAATCTAAACTTTTGTCTTGAATCTTTCGAATCTGAATATTCATATCACAATTAAGAAGATTTGCATTGAAATTATGCCAAGTAGCACTCCGCATCAAAAATTCTCTTTTTATCATTTACCTACTCGAGGACGAGCAGGAATTAGGCTTGGGGATGCCTGATACGTCTCCAACGTATCTATAAATTTTGATTGCTCCATGCTATATTATCTACTGTTTTGGAATATATTGGGCTTTATTTTCCACTTTTATATTATTTTCGGGACTAACCTATTAACCGGAGGCCCAACCCAGAATTGCTATTTTTTTTGCCTATTTCAGTGTTTCGGAGAAACAGAATATCAAACGGAGTCCAAACGGAATAAAATCTTCGGGAACTTGATTTTCTCACCGAACGTGATCCAGGAGACTTGGACCCTACTCCAAGGAGTCAAAGAGGAGGTCACGAGGGTGGGGGGCGCCCCCCTAGGGCGCGCCCCCTGCCTCGTGGGCCCCTTGGTGCTCCACCGACGTACTCCTTCCTCATATATATACCTACGTACCCCCAAACGATCAGATGAGGAGCCAAAAACCTAATTCCATCGCTGCAACTTTCTGTATCCACGAGATCCCATCTTGGGGCCTGTTCCGGAGCTCCGCCGGAAGAGGGCCGTCATCACGAAGGGCTTCTACATCATCCTAGCCCCTCCGATGAAGTGTGAGTAGTTTACCTCAGACCTTCGGGTCCATAGTTAGTAGCTAGATGGCTTCTTCTCTCTCTTTGAATCTCAATACAAAGTTCTCCCCCTCTCTTGTGGGATCAAGTCTATCTATGAATAATATTTGAATCTTCTCTGAATTCTTTTATGTATGATTGGTTATCTTTGCAAGTCTCTTCGAATTATCCGTTTGGTTTGGCCAACCAGATTGGTAGTTCTTGCCATGGGAGAAGTGCTTAGCTTTGAGTTCCATCTTGCGGTGTCCTTTCCCAGTGACAGAAGGGGCAGCAAGGCACGTATTGTATCGTTGCCATCGAGGATAACAAGATGGGGTTTATTTCATATTGCATGAATTTATCTCTCTACATCATGTCATCTTCCTTAAGGCGTTACTCTGTTTTTAACTTAATACTCTAGATGCATGCTGGATAGCGGTCGATGAGTGGAGTAATAGTAGTAGATGCAGAATCGTTTCGGTCTACTTGTCACGGACGTGATGCCTATTGTAACACCCCCAGTGTCATGCTACAGTAACCCTCTCTGATTAAGCTAATCATTTTTCCAAAACAGTGCTTAATCACCTTTGTTCAATATCTCATTTCAAATTCCAGTCAAATCAAATTCAAGTGAAGTTTGAAGTTGCTCAAAAGTTGCTGGAAAAATGTTCATCATTTGCCAAAACTTCCATAACAATTATTTGTTAAGGAACACAACATCACATTTGCGCAAAGATGAGCATTAGCAATTATAACAGCACCAATTCAGCATTTTTAAATGCTATCCTACTTATGAAAAATATCAAATGAATTATTCTGGTCTCCAAAATATTTATGGCACAGTCTATAATCACCAGGGATTTAATGGGACTCCTCCCAAATTTTTCCTAAGTGAAATAGTTTACCAAATAATTTCCTTTCTCTCTCTGTTAATAAAGAAAAGCTAAAACAGAAAAGAAAAAAAACTGTTTAAAGTAAAAGAAAAAGGAAAAGCCCCCCCCCCTCAATTGGGCCGATTGGCCCAGCTGGCCACCGCGCCCCCCTTGGCCCTCAGCCCACCTGGCCGACCCAGGCCGACCAGCTTCCCCTCCCGCATCGTCTTCACTGTGCGGGCGACCGAGCGCCCATGCCCGCGCTCGCCGCCCGACCGGCTCGCCGCCCCACGCCGCGGCAACACCGGGGATCAGGACGAGCCCTCCCCCCTCGACCTCGTCCTCGTCAGCCCCCCTCCCCGCGCAGATATTTTTCCTCTCCCCCAGATCCCTCCTCGTTCCCCATCAACGCCCGAGCGCGGTCGCCGCCGTTCTCCGTCGTCCCCGCGGCCACCAGTGTCCCCGAGCCCGACAACCGAGCCTGGGAGGTGCGCCGTCCTCCGCTTCACCGTCCTCGTCCATCAGCTGGAGTCGGGGAGGTCGGCGATGTCGGCATCGGCCTCTTCCCCTTCTCGGTGGTCACCGGCGATCACCGGAGCCACAGGCCTCCCTCTGCGCTCCCGAACCCCGAGAGGCCTCCGTGTGCCTGCCCCGTAAGCTCCGCCTCTTTCCTCCCCGTCCTTGCTTCGTTTCCTCCTTCCCTAGCTAGCTGGCCGTAAGCGCCGGCTCTGCCGTCTGCCATTGCTGCCGCGCACGAGCTCCCGAGCTCCTCCTGCTCCGTCTACTCCCTGTAGCGCACTCCCGGAGAACTGCTGCTCCCGCCTAGCCCTTTCGCCTGAGCTGTAGCACACCATAGCACCTTTTCCGTTGCCACCCGAACCTCGCCTCCGCCACCCCTCGTCGCCGGCGCCGTTCCCGGCCAACTCCGGCGAAGCCAACACCACCGTTCGACTCGTGGGCGAGGACTCGTCCGAACGCAGCCAACCGCGCGGCAAATGGTGCCCTCTAGCGCCTTTCCGGGCTGCTCCGCCGTGCGCCGCCATGCTTTGGGTCGCCGGAGCAGCTCCGGTGACGCGTCCGATGTGGCGCCAGCGTGGCCGTGGGCCCCACGCGTTGGGCCTCTGACCGCTGGGCCCCGCGGGCCTGGTTGACCAGGTCAACTGCCCACGTGGCAGCTCTGGCTCGCTGACATGTGGGTCCCATGAGTAAAATGTTTAAAAAAACAAACGATTAATTAAAACATTAGTTAAATTAGTTAGTTAATTTGTACTAACTAGTCACTGACTGCTGGGGCCCACGCCCCCTAACTAACCCTGTTAGTTTAGTTAAGCCTCTGTTAGACAAAGAGGCTGATAGGTGGGCCCCACCTGTCAGTTTGACTGGTCAGCAGAGCTGACATAGTGCTGACGTCACTGCTGACGCAATAAACCTTTTCTGCTTTTTAAATAATTCAGAAATTTGTTTAAACTTTGAAAATTCATAGAAATTAAACCGTAACTCGGATGAAAATGTTTTCTATATGAAAGTTGCTCAGAAAAATCCAACGAATCCGATTAAGCGGTCCGTTCATCTGTCACACGCCCCTAGCATGCTGAACTTGGAACTTTCCCCCTCCGGTCATCAGTCTGACACAGGTCCGGAACCGGGAAAACATTCCCGGTTGAATTCCCCCTTCACCTATATCATGTAGCCATACGTTAGGTCACACCCGACACATCTTATTGCCATATTATGCTTTGTGATGCTATGTTTGCTTTATATTTACTATTTCTTCCCCCTCTTCTCTTCGGTAGACCCCAAGACTGATGCTGCCCTTGTGATCGACTACGTCGACGATGACCCCCCTCCTTGCCAAAGCAACCAGGCAAGCAAACCCCCCTTGAGCATTCCGATATCGCCCATTTCTTTCCCTCTCATGCTTGCATTAGAACTGCTACTGTTTTCTGTATGATCCTACTCTGATGCATAGCCTGTTGTTGTTACCTGCTTTCATACCTTACCTGCTTATCCTAAACTGCATAGTATAGGATGGTTAGTGATCCATCAGTGATCCCCACCTTGTCCGAGTTTCCCAACTTTATGTTTGATAACCCGATCAACGTGATCGACGTCCAGGCCCCGACACCGCACAACACCCCCCTAGTTGTACGACTCCACAGAGTTACCATTGAGTGCCGAGGGTGGAACCTCTTACATCACTCCTGATGAGATCTCTGTAGTGTAGCTATACGGTCAAGGTCATCGAGGGTGATTTCCTCCTTAACCAATTCCGTTACGGCTCTGTCGTGCAACCCATCAAACGTGAACCTCGAGGGTGGATCCTCTTACGTTCACCTTGATGACAACATCGAGTGGAATTCACCGGGGGTGATTCCTCGGGTTTTCCCTTTGGTGTTAGACACACAGTTACTACGGTTACTATGACTTTACACTGAACCATGTTACTAAAGACGGGTCGACCCTGAGGGGTACCCGCGCGAGCTTAATAGCGAGTGATGTGGAGTCAGGTTGACCTGGAAGGTGCCCCCGAGATACTTACGAGGCGTGGCTGGGCATTCTTAGCCCTTGCCGCAAGTACTCGAGACAGGGCGACGGGGTCACATCGATCGTGAGTCTCTGCTCGTTACCGCGTGTTCCTAATCCACTATGATTTGGATATTTGATCCGAGGGGCCTTTGGCCTGATAGCACTAACCATCACGTGGGCATAGTATGGGCGTTCTGCGTCGTATACATCAGCCGAAGCTTAATAGACATCAGTGACTGAGCGGCGCGTGCCGGGTTGGACTGGAAAGCACCTACCTTGTTGAAGGAGGTTGCTAGGTCTGCTCACCGGCCGCATACGCAACGTGCAGGAGTTCCAGGGGAGATGGCCCATGACCCCTCGGGGCATAGGTTTAGTCCGGCGTGCTGGCCTCTCTATTGAGCCTAACTCGGGTTGCAGCGTATTTTTTGGCCGAGGCCGGGCATGACCCAGGAAAGTGTGTCCGGCCGGAGTTAATCGAGCGTGGTGGGTAAGTTGGTGCACCCCTGCAGGGAAGAAAACATCTATCGATAGCCTGTCCTACGGTAACGGACACTTGGAGTTGTATCCCGATCGATACAACTAGAACTGGATACTTGTGATGAGAAACGGATGGTGATGAGAATTGGATTGTGATGATAACTGGATAGTATGGCTCTGGGATTGCTTTCTCGCAGGGAGTCGAGAAAGGATCTCTGGCCGAGGTTGATAACACTTCTACTACTTTACTTTATGCTACTCTACTCCCTCATGTTGCTGCAAGATGGTGGTTTCCAGAGGATGCTAGTCTTCGATAGGCTAGGCTTTCCCCTTCCCTTCTGGCATTCTACAGTTTAGTCCACAGATACAACCCATTCCTTCGATACAGATGCATACTTAGTTTAGATCTGATGTAACTCTTGCGAGTACTTTGGATGAGTACTCACGGCTGCTTTGCTACCTCTTTTCCCCCATACCCGATTGTTGCGGCCAGATGATGGATCCCAGGAGCCAGACGACACCACTGATGACTACTGCTACCCCGAGGGAGCCTACTACTACGTGGAGACCGCCGACGACCAGGAGTAGTTAGGAGGCTCCCAGGCAGGAGGCCTTGCCTTTTCGATCGTTGTTGCTTTTGTGCTAGCCTTCTTAAGGCAAACTTGTCTAACTTATGTCTGTAGTCAGATATTGTTGCTTCCGCTGACTCTTGTGTATTCGAGCTTATGTATTCGAGCCCTCGAGGCCCCTGGCTTGTAATATAAAGCTTGTATTATTTTAATTTGTGTCTAGAGTTGTGTTGTGATATCTTCCCGTGATTCCTTGATCTTGATCGTACACATTTGCGTGTATGATTAGTGTACGATTGAATCGAGGGCGTCACAAGTTGGTATCAGAGCCAACTACCTGTAGGTAGCCCCCTTTCCAACTCATTGGCCGAAGTTGAGTCTAGTCATCCAAAACTGTTTTACTAACTTGGATGTGTGGCTTACGGGCCCACGTCGCCATTGGGTGGTATTAGGATCTTTTACTCCTCGTCTATACACTGGGACTCT